>NC_040083.1:26799394-27099394 GCF_003369695.1 Bos indicus x Bos taurus | reverse complement strand
CCCACAGTGGATAGGACGGTGTGCTGCTGGCACACTTAGAAGTGTAGTTAAAGTGACGGTGAGTACTAAGTGAAACAGAAATGCCTGAGTCTTCCCAGCACAAGATATAGGAAGGAATAGAGTCTGGGGAAAGTTGTCATGCTAGAATGGATATATTATGTCAGGTCAAAAGACCTCCTGGGAGATTATGCTCAACAAGAGGGCCCAGAGGACGCACCACTTACCAAGGCCATTAGAAATGAGCTGGTGAAAGGGGGACCAGTATCGCTAAAAATGTTCAGTGATGACAAGCCCCAGTGTGAGAATTCAACGTAGACCCCTGGGACTTTGGCACACTGCAATGCCTTCTGCAGCAGAGAATTAAATGCCTTTTGATTAACTGTCCCTGGCATGTTACTGGGTCCTGGTGGAGATGTAAACACCTGATAACGGGACATCAACTGACTCTGAACCTAGCTGCCTAGAATTGGCTATATTCTTCCAGAACTGCCAAGTCACAAAGTCAGACTGACCCACCCACCAACAGTGACAGTCTGTCTCAAGCTGGAAATGGTGTGGCCAGACTAAACTGTGTGGACAGGGAGCTCAGGTCCCCTTGTCACCCACTATAGTCACACCAGCACCTTTCACAGCCCCTGTGGCTACGTGGGAAGGGAGTAAGTGTGTATCCTATACGTCTGAAGGAGGAAGGAGAAAATGTGGATTTGGCTCACAGATGAGCTGGTTCAGTAGGTAGAAACAACCCAAAAGTGGGTTAGTGCCTGCGTGACAGCCACGTTCAGCATTGTTCTTGAAAGAGTGAAGGGGGACTATCTTTCCAAAGGGCAGATCTGCAGTCAGTTGACTTGTTCATCCATCTGCAATAGATACTTATTTGATGTTTAGTGAATGAATGAATCAATGAATAAACCCAGAGTGTAGGAGATATTCAACTCCGCATGATAATAATTTCCATCAGCAAGCAAGGGATCAAATTATTGCAGAAGTTGAGCCTCTAGGACTTGTAGTCTCTAGTAGTCAGAATACGTGACTTAGACAGCAAGGAAAGTTTTACCCAAACTCTATTAGGAAATTCCAGAAAGAGAGGACTTCATCTAGATTATCAGAGTATTACCTTGAACATAAAGTGCCTTCTGTTAACATGAAGTATTCAATAAGGTCTTTCTTTACCTCAGTGTATAAAGTAGACCAAGTTGTGGCAAAAATAAAGGTTATGAAAAGCTTGAGTAGGAAGTGCATTTTGTGGGAATCTACTTTCCTACAACTCAGAGCAAGGACTGAAGGGAACAATTTGAAAAAAGGAGATGAGAGAAGTCCTTTTGGATTAAAAAAAAATCTACCTGCCTCAAAATTACTTTGCAAAGTACTTACAAATGTGCAGAACAAAGACACCTTTATCTCAGCAACACTATGAAATACTATTGGTCAACTGGCACCATTTAAAACCAGTTTGTACTCAGCATTAGTCAAGTTCTATCCTCATCCTTCAAAATAAATGCTGTTACAAGAAAAATATTAACAAATACGATGCTGATTCACTTGCAAATCTATTCATGTGATAAAGGGAGAGAAATATGTCTTTAAAGGTACTAAACTAAGAAAATATATTCAGGCTTACATATATCATCATGAACTATAATGCTGATATTTTTTCATTTCATTTTTATATTTCATGTAATTTACCCACATATTAGAATAAGAAATATGACAAATATATACTAAAGAAAGTAGCATTGTAAAATATATTTTGTCCTATAATAAAAACCAGTGACATTTCTGGTTGGATTATTGGCATAGACTTTTTAAAAATATCACTGGTTAGACTATTCCTGAGTTCTCAGAGCAAAAACATTCCATAGGAAGCCAAGAAATATAATTTTAGTTGCAGTATAATTTTCCAGCTATTACACATAGCCATATTTTGGCATGTTTAAAAACTAGTAAAAATGTAGGGAAATATAAACCAACTGATGGTTGAATCCATTTCTGTTTAACAACTGGGCGAGGAGTTTTACAAGCCACTGATTGTTATCTTATTTCACAGTACCTTTGTCACAAATAAAGGCAAAACTTGGTTTATAAAATCCTAATGACTCTCCAAGATCCCTGGGACATGTGCATACGAAAATGACCCTGATGGACATGGATATAGCGCCTTGGTTTTCACTTTGCTTAGGATATCAAGAAAAGATGAAACACAAAGTTTGATTTTCATTTTGCATTTCAAGGAAACATCTCATCAAATAGGTAACAGCTAAGTATCAGCTAAAATCAACTGCAAGTCCAAACTGATCATTTTTGAAGAAAACAGTCCCAACTTAGATCCATCTTAATAATGATCACATCAACTCACATCCCCAGTCAACTGAAACTTCGTGCATTTCCTGGTGGCTGACAGTAACACCATTAGCAGAGGGTAGAAAAACCCATTTGGATGTTCGGTGAAGTTTCAGGACCTCTTCTCAGAACAAGGTTCTAAATTCTCATCTAAAACATGTTTTTAAAGAGTAAAAGAAAATGAAACATGTGGCATCAGAAAGGAAATCAATTACTGAAATATAACTGTCAAAATATTTAAAACAATTTTGTGAGGTAGTAATTCATATGCTTCTTCATTAATGCATTAAATAACATGACCTTGCTGCAGGTATGGTAACAACTATTATTTCAAAATAGTGATGAGTGCAAACAATATTTTTGGATTATCTGTAGTAGCTGCACTATGTTATGAAAATAGCTGTGATTTCTATTAGTGTCAACATCACAGGTGCTGGATATGCTGATATTGTTCACATGCATTATTTAAGAAATGCTACTTTGCAGTTAGAGGTTAGTGAAGATAAAGATGCAGTAGTCTTTCTGTCTGAATTCACTGAAGCCCTGAATTTTAGCCCTCATGTAGGAAAAAGATCCAATATTTCAGTTATTATCTGTGTGTTGGGCATCGTGCAGTGTTGGCTATGTTCTCTCATCTTATCTCACTGTGCCGCTCAGAGGGGATTACTGGTGCTGTGTTACAAAAGAGAACTCTGACATGCAGAGGGTTTCTTGTGCAAAGTCTGGGGTTCCAACCCAAGTGTGGCTGATCCCAAAGCTGACTGATCCTCTGATCTTTTTGCTTTAATATCCTTTTCCCAATAGAAAATCTGTTTCTGGTTAATAAACTGAGGCAAAAAGTTTTCACTCCCCTATAGCAATCGTCTAGCTCTTTGTTTTATTAAAATGAAGCATGTGTGTGTTTATCCTAAATAAGTTCAAAACCTCTGTGGGAGTAAGTGGAGTATAAATGATAAGCTAGTCATGTGTTTACCAATGTTCTGACTAAACCGAGTTCAAGCTCATTCCTTGGCTACCACATTTTATTTCCCTCTTCTCTAGTTCTAGTCCCTACACTATCTAAATAGAAATGAAAGTTGGCATTTACTTTCCCCTAAATGATGAACTTCATTACATTATACTGACAAAAGGCTCTTTCATTTCATTCTCTTTTAATAACCAGCTCCCTACTTGTGAAGTAAGTGGGTAGCTCGGTCCCCAAAAGACCTCTACCTTCCCCAAGTCAAAAAGGGAGCCAACAGCTGCAGCTTGATCCTCCCAGAGTTTCCAACCTCAGCCTTGCCAGAGAGAGACAGTGCTCCTTCTAATAAGAGGTCATTCCGTCCCCCTGGGCTCATTACAAACTCCTCCTGATCAGAGGCTGCTGGTTCTAAACAGTGCCAAATTATGTGAGGTGGTTTTTCTTACCATGTACTACTGTCCACCAGGGATGGAATGGAAACCACTAAAATAATTCTATGTGGTAGTTTAGGTCTAACTCATATTTAAGAGAAATATTTGGATACTTGGTATATTTTAACTTCAGGATAGAACTCTTAGCAATTCCCAGATGCAATAGTTTATGTAACTTAGAAGAATCCTAAACATGATGAATGTATCAGACACATGTCTTGATGTCAAGGATAGAATTTATCCAATATAAGATCAGACAGGTTTAATAGACCACTTAAGTGTTATAAGGCACGCTTCATACTAGGATGAATTATGTCCCTATCTGTTATTCAATGTATATGTTCTATCATTTTCAGTATTGAATAAAAAAACCTTGTATAAATAATGTGAAATGTCTGATTTAAAGCAGTAAATGCTAATAAAGCCAAATTGAAGGCTGACAGACCTTCCGTAACTCATATAGATTGCTTAGGAAAGGTATAAAAGGGATAGTTTTAAAGATGGAGTCCTAGAATACTTTACTTTAATAAGTCTGTTGAAAATCATCTTGAGTACCCTAAATTATTCAAAGGCAAATCCATTAAATTGGCAGAATTTTAAACATTGACAATTATAACATTTGGTTTACAGCATCTGTTTTAGTGACTAATTTGCCATGCCTATTTTCCTGACAATATATTTCTAAAAGACTGATGCTTTAGTTGTGTTTCAGTATGCCCACTCTAGAGATACTCCTTATGCTTACAATGGGTTGCACTTCTGCTGGACGTTCCTTTAAGGAAAAATGATTAAACCAAGCAAATCTGATCTGTTTCCTATTGTAACAATAGCACAGCAGTGTGTTATATTGGTTGAGAACCCAAAGCCCAGCTTTTTATAGAAACAACTTCAGGTAAAGCTTCTCAGTTGTGGTATGCCTAAGAAAACACATAATCATATAGAGTTAGAAAAAAAATTCTTTCCTCATGAAAATTATCACAAGCAACTCTGAGAATCTTTTTGAGAGACCAGGCTCATTTGGTGAATGTTACAGAAATCAAATCATCAATGTCAGTTTTATTTCTCTCCAGTTTCTATCACAGATGATGTGGCAGCTTGCACAGGTACAGGGCCAAAAAGTTCTTTTACTCCCTTCTGGACAGAAAATCTTTCTGCTTTCCAGATCTTAGACCTCAGCAATCCTAGCTTCATCTTGCACCCTGATATTATGTAAGGCATCACTACCTTAAAAATGCATGAACTGGGACTTCCCTGGCAGTCCAGCGGTTAAGATTCTGCACTTCTAATGTAGGGTGTGCAGGTTCAATCCCTGGTTGGGCAACAGATTCTGCATGTCTAGTGGCATGGCCAAAGCAAAACAAGAAAAAGAGCTATTGACCAACCCTTATTTGCACTGAATTTTTCATCCTTTGATCCTTGTTACAATGTTCTTTCACTATGTCTAAAAGCTTCAAAGCTTTGGCTTGAGTGGTGGCCAAACTCAAAGCTGAATTAGATCCTGATTTCACAAATCTCAAATCTTTTCCATCTTAGCCATATATCTGACAACTTTATTTGAATCAGTGGACAACAACCACTACTAAACTGCTTTCAGTCATTTTAAGGACCAGGTTTGTAGTATGAAGACTGGTTTGAGCTAATGAAACTAATGTTTTTAAGTAAAAGGGCCAAACGAGTACTTATAGAAAGCATTGCACTATAAAGTAATCCTTTGGGAAGTCATATACTTAGTCCAATGATGATGTTATTTCTCAAAACAATTTTGGAGATTTTCCTTTGGCCTTCAGAGAGAGTGTACTGGTTGCAAAGGTAAACAAGTTTTATTTCTTTATGGCCAAGGAGGTACAAGTCTCAGACTACAAAATCAGCTGTGCAAAAAAAAAACAACAACCTTATTTTCTCTAACTGAACTTAATTTCAATCTTCCTCAACTCAGGTTAACTTTAATCACTTATTCAACCAGTTCAGGATTTTTCCCCATCCTTTTCTCCTTGAGTTCCCGCTCAGTTTGAAGGCTTTAAGTCATGATGTCCATGAGGTAGGAGAGAACCACTGATCTTCAGAAATGGTGGCATTTAGTGCTGTCCAGGGATTCTCAAGTGGCACAAGTAGTAAAGAACCCACTTGCCAATGCAGGAGACATGAGACACGGGTTCAGTCACTGGGTTGGGAAGGTCCCCTGGAGGAGGGCATGGCAACCCACTCCAGTATTCTTGCATGGAGAACCCATGGACAGAGGAGCCTGTCAGGCTACAGACCATAGGGTCACAAAGAACTGGACACGACTGAAGCGACTTAGCACACACTGTGGTGTCCAGGCACAGGTGTCCATCCCTGAAGACATCTTCAAGGTGGCCTTGATCTCCTCTGGACTCACAACTTTTAGTCTACACTCCTGACATGACTGGTAGGCTGCTTGAGGCCCCTGAGCCTATCTTTTGCACCTCTGAATGAACCAGACTTCCCTGGTAGCTCAGACGGTAAAGTGTCTGTCTACAATGCGGGAGACCTGGGTTCAATCCCTGGGTCGGGAAGATCCCCTGGAGAAGGAAATGGCAACCCACTCCAGTACTATTGCCTGGAAAATCCCATGGACATAGGAGCCTGGTAGGCTACAGTCCATGGGGTTGCAAAGAGTTGGACACGACTGAGTGACTTCACTTTCCTTTGAATGAGAAGACAAGGAAGCCCAGGAAATGTTTGGATGCCCTCCTGTGCTGCTCTGGGCTCCATGCCACTCTGACATGGTCACCAGCTCCCACCTTTACTTTCTCTGCTCTTGCGGAAGAGGTGGGAGAGAAGCAGTGAGAGGCTTACTGCCTCCTCAGGTTCCACTTAGGAATCAATGCACAAGTCCTCCTTTGCTCTGACCCCCACCCTACTTGGGGAATTTGACATTTTTGGAGGGTGTTGCAAACTTCATACTTAGATCATCACAATATTATTTTCTCTAAATCTGTTGCTTAAAGCATTAACCTCATGCTCAGAGTCAGGATTGTGACTTTTTGCCCTCTAAAAAATTTCTGTCCAACTGCTAACTGCTGTGAGTTTCAAGGTGTCACAGTGTAGAGATTGGAGGATAGACTCTTCAGCCAGGCTTGTTGGGACTGAATACTGGCTCCAACACTCACTAGTTTTAGTGCTCTGGGGCTCTCTCTTCCTCCATGTTCTCATCTTTAAAAATAGGGATGATGATAATAATGCCTACCTTGTGGAGTTAGTTTGGGGATTAAGGAGTTAATATTTATAAAGCACTTAGAACAATACCTGCACATAGTAAACCTTATGTATTATTAGTTATATTTGAAAGATAAATTTATAAATCTCAACATTTGAGCATTAGCTCTGTTTTTGTTTGGTGCCTGATGCTGTCTGAGTGGGATGAAGGACAGGGGAAGGAGGGAAATTTGGAGAGAGATGCTGTGATTGTTAATTTTATGCATCAGCTTAAATTCATCATGGGGTACCCTGATATTTGGTTAAACATTATTCTGGATGTGTTTGTGAGAGTGTTTCTGGGTGAAATTAGCATTTGCATCAGTAGACTGAGTAAAGCATAGATCTCCCCAATATGGGTGGGCCTTATCCAATCCATTGGAGGCCTGTTTGGTACAGAAAGGTTTAGGAAGGGATAATTCACCCTCTCTGCCTGACTACCTTTAAGCTGAGACATTGGCCTTCTCCTGCCTTTGCACTTGAACTTAAACTGGAGCTTACACCGTTGGATATTCTGGTCCTCAAACCTTGGGAATCATACTGGAATGATACCATTCACTCTCTTGGGTCCCCAACTGGCCAACTGTAGTTTGTGGGACGTCTCAGCCTCCGTCTGTTTATGTGCCAATTTCATTTAACGACTTCTTTCTCCTTCTCTCTATGTGTGTATTCCTATTGATTCTGTTTTTCTAACAAAACCATACCAATATAGATACATAGAATAATATTTTAAAATATTATCCAGCCAAAATCATCTCAAAATTTTCTTTCTCTCTGTTTATTTTTTCCCCATTTTGTTTCATTTCCTTCTTTGCTCAGCTTAGTCTAGCTGACTCAGCTTCAGGTCAGTTCAGTCGCTCAGTCATGTTTGACTCTTTGCGACCCCATGGACTGCAGCACACCAGGCTTCCCGTTCATCACCAACTCCTGGAGCTTGCTCAGAATCATGTGCATCAAGTTGGTGGTGCCATCCAAACATCTCATCTTCTGTAATCTCCTTCTGTGCCTCCCCTCAATCTTTCCCAGCATCAGGGTCTTTTCAAATGAGTCAGCTCTTCACATCAGGTGGCCAAAGTATTGGAGTTTCAGCTTCAGCATCAGTCCTTCCAATGAATATTCAGGACTGATTTCTTTTAAGATGGACTGGTTGGATCTCCTTACTCTCCAAGGGACTCTCAAGAGTCTTCTCCAACATCACAGTTCAAAAGCATCAGTTCTTTGGTGCTCAGCTTTCTTTATAGTCCAAATCTAACATCCATACATGACTACTGAAAAAATCATAGCTTTGAGTAGACGGACCTTTGTTGGCAAAGTGTCTGCTTTTTAATATGCTGTGTAGGTCAGTCATAGCTTTTCTTCCAAGGAGCAAGCATCTTTTAGTTTCATGGCTTACAGTCACCACCTACAGTGATTTTGGAGCCCCAAAAATAAAGTCTGTCACTTTATTGGAAACAATGGACATGTGAAATGTTTCCATTGTTTTCCCATTTACTTGCCATGAAGTGATGGGACTGGATGCCATTATCTTAGTTTTCTGGATGTTGAATTTTAAGCCAGCATTTTCACTCTCCTCTTTCACTTTCATCAAGAGGCTCTTTAGTTCTTTGCTTTCTGCCATAAAGGTGGTGTCATCTGCATATCTGAGGTTATTGATATTTCCCCCAGCAATCTTGATTCCAGCTTGTGCTTCATCCAGCTCGGCATTTCGCATGATGTCCTCTGCATATAAGTTAAATAAGCAGGGTGACAATATACAGCCTTGACATACTCCTTTCCCAATTTGGAACCAGTCTGTTGCTCCGTGTCTGGTTCTATCTGTTGCTTCTTGACCTGCATACAATACAGATTTCTCAGGAGGCAGGTAAGGTGGTCTGGTATTCCCAACTCTTGAAGAATTTTTCACAGTTTGTTGTGATCTACACAGTCAAAGGCTTTGGCATAGTCAATAAAGCAGAAATAGATGTTTTTCTGGAACTCTCTTGCTTTTTCTATGATCCAAAGGATGTTGGCCATTTGATCTCTGGTTCCTTTGCCTTTTCTAAATCCAGCTTAAATATCTGGAAGTTCACCATTCATGTACTATTAAAACCTGGCTTGGAGAATTTTGAACATTACTTTGCTAGTGTGTGAGATGAGTGCAACTGTGTGGTAGTTTGAACATCTTTGGCATTGCCCTTCTTTGGGATTGAATGAAAACTGACCTTTTCCAGTCCTGTGGCCACTGCTGAGTTTTCCAAATTTGCTTGTTTATTGAGTGCAGCACTTTCACAGCATCATCTCTTAGGATTTGAAATAGCTCAACTGGAATTCCACCACCTCCCCTAGCTTTGTTCATAGTGATGCTTCCTAAGGCCTACTTGATTTCCCATTCCAGGATGTCTGCCTCTAGATGAGTGATCACACCATCATGGTTATCTGGGTCATAAAGATTTTTTCTTATACAGTTCTTCTGTATATTCTTGCCACCTCTTCTTGATATCTTCTACTTCTGTTAGGTCCATACCATTTCTGTCCTTTATTGAGCCCATCTTTGCATGAAATGTTCCCTTGGTATCTCTGATTTTCTTGAAGAGATCTCTAGTGTTTCCCATTCTATTGTTTCCTCTATTTCTTTGCATTGACCTCTGAGGAAGGCTTTCTTATGTCTCTGTGCTATTCTTTGGAACTCTGCATTCAAATGGGTATATCTTTCCTTTTCTCCTTTGTCTTTTGTTTCTCTTCTTTTCTCAGCTATTTGTAAGGTCTCCTCAGAGAACCATTTTGTCTTTTTGCATTTATTTTTTCTTGAGGATCTCTTGCTCCCTGTCTCCTGTACAATGTCACAAACCTCTGTTCATAGTTCTTCAGGTACTGGGTCTAATTCCTTGAATCTATATGTCACTTCCACTGTATAATAATAAGGGATTTAATTATAGGTCATACTTGACTGGTCTAGTGGTTTCCCCCATTTTCTTCAATTTAAGTCTGAATTTGGCAATAAGGAGTTCATGGTCTGAGCCACAGTCAGCTCCCGGTCTTGTTTTTGCTGTGACTGTATAGAGCTTCTCCATCTTTGGCTGCAAAGAATATAATCAATCTGATTTTGGTATTTACCATCTGGTGATGTCCATGTGTAGAGTCTTCTTTTGTGTTGTTGGAAGAGGGTGTTTGGTATGACCAATGTGTTCTCTTGTCAAAACTCTGTTAGCCTTTGCCCTGTTCATTTTGTACTCCAAGGCCAAAGTTGCCTGTTACTCCAGTTATCTCTTGACTTCCTACTTTTGAATTCCAGTCCCCTATGATGAAAAGGGCATTTTTTTGGGATGTTAGTTCTAGAAGGTCTTGTAGGTCTTCATAGAACTGTTCAACTTCAGCTTCTTCAGCATTACTGGTTGGGGCATAGACTTGGATTACTGTGATATTGAATGGTTTGTCTTGGAAATGAACAGAGATCATTGTGTCATTTATGAGATTGCATTCAAGTACTGCATTTCAGACTCTTTTGTTGACTGTGATGGCCACTCCATTTCTTCTAAGGGATTCTTGCCCACAGTAGTAGATTTAATGGTCATCTGAAAATAAATTGACCCATTCCAGTCCATTTTAGTTCACTGATTCCTAAAATGTCAATGTTCACTCTTGCCGTATCCTGTTTGACCACTTCCAATTTACCTTGATTCATGGACCTAACATTCCAAGTTCCTATGCAATATTGCTCTTTACAGCATGGGACTTAACTTACACCACCAGTCATATGCACAACTGGGCACTGTTTTTGCTTTGGCTCTATCTCTTCATTCTTTCTCGGAAAAGGCAATGGCACCCCACTCCAGTACTCTTGCTTGGAAAATCCCATGGGTGGAGGAGCCTAGTAGGCTGCAGTCCATGGGGTCGCTAAGAGTAGGATACGACTGAGCAACTTCACTTTCACTTTTCACTTTCATGCATTGGAGAAGGAAACGGCAACCCACTCCAGTGTTCTTGCCTGGAGAATCCCAGGGACAGGGGAGCCTGGTGGGCTGCCGTCTATGGGGTCGCACAGAGTCGGACACGACTGAAGTGACTTAGCAGCAGCTTCATTCTTTCTGCAGTTATTTCTTCACTCTTCTTCAGCAGCATATTGGGCACCTATTGACCTGGGGAGTTCATCTTTCAGTGTAATATCTTTTTGTCTTTTCATACCGTTCATACTAATTCAGCTTAGGAGTAGAAATAAATGAAGGAAAGCCTATGGGAGCAGACTAAGTTGGGAGTTTGAGGTCGTTTGTGATATCTATCTGGACATGGCCTGACATAATATGTCTGGACATGGCCTGACAAGATCTTATCCTTGAGAAGTGTAGATATCATGAGTTTATGACAGGACACTATGCTTACTGAATGGGCTATGCCTATTCAGGGCTACCTCCATATGTAGTATGCTGAGAATTGATTGTGTCAGGCATATGTTAATTTCTGATTTTTAAATTACATTTTTTAACTGGAAGATTTATTTTCAACAGAGATGTCATAAATTATGTGATTTATCTAATATAGACATTTTTATTAGCAATATCAAAATTGCTCACATTAGAAGCTTCAGGTTCATGACATGCTATTTGTCAAAAAAGTCTGTTGTCCTATATTTTATCTTGCTTCTGTGATTTCTGATGAGAATTGAAAATCAGAATCTTCTGTGTCCTAATTCTCTTTCTAAAACTTTGTCTTATTACAGTCATCAGTATGTCATTTAATCTCTCCTTGACTCAGATTCTCCATTGGTAAAATGAAACAATTAATAATATTTGCCTCTTATAGAATCGTTGTAAAGATTAGTTAGCTAACGTTTTAAAAATTCTCTCACCATGGAAAAGCTATCATACTGGAGACTCTTAAGATGGGTACTGCCCACATTTTCCCTTTATAGAATGGCCAGTCTTTAAAATGTCCTTCCAGTGAATTTTACAGATCGATAGATTTATTGGTTGTACATTGTCTACATTTTTTTGTTGATCCATTTGAGAATTCAGGGAGTTCCAATACATTGTTGTGATTATCCTCTTTTTAAAATAATTTTTGTGGTTCTATCTAAGCACGCAGACATGTACACACATACACAGACACCTATCCTATCCAAATATTATCTCCGTAGATGATTTTCTGATAATATTTGCAATGTGTAATGTGGCTCTGTATAGCTTAGTAATTTTAATTATTCATCTCCCATGTGAGGTGGCATGTTTTTCCAGAATATATGGGGGACTGCTAATATGAACTTTTGTCTTTTTTTTTGAGGAGGATGAGTTCAGTTCAGTCGCTCAGTTGTGTCTGACCCTTTGCAACCCCATGGACTGCAGCATGACAGGCTTCCATGTCCATCACCAACTCCTGGAGCTTGCTCAAAGTCATGTCCTTTGAGTCAGTGATGCCATCTGACCATCTCATTCTCTGTTGTCCCCTTCTCCTCCTGCCTTCAATCTTTCCCAGCATCAGGGTCTTTTTCAGTGAGTCACCTCTTCACATCAGGTGTCCAAATTGGAGTTTGGAGTTTCAACTTCAGCTCTAGTTCTTCCAATGAATATTCAGGACTGATTTCCTTTAGAATTGATGAGGATACACAGGGAGAAAGAAAAAATTATATGTTTAGGTCTTTGATTTAGGGAAAAAATGGCATGGTGTCTACTCTTCTGTCTTCTGTATTTAAAAGTAATAATATGGATGAAATACTCTAAGACAAGTTGTATACTTGGATTTTTGAGTTCCACTCAAAGATTTTGCTAGATTTCAGTGGTTAATGTGTAAGAGTATCAATTTTCTTATTCCACAGAGATTTTTGGGTATACAGATGAAGAGTGAAAAGACAAATAGGCCCAATATTTTCTCTAATTCCATTATTTATTGCTTTTCTAGTTCACTACATCAAAGCATGCCCATCTACTGATCAAGGAAATAACAGGGGAACACTGTGTTTTCAAGTTATAAATTTATTGTGATTATTCAGCATTCATTGGAAGGAAAATTTGCAATAAAATGTCAAATAATATTAAAAAATGGTTGTAAATATCTTGAATCTCTAAATAAAGAAATCTGGATAGAAAAAATATTTAGTACCCACTTTACTGCTAAGGACAGGGGAGCCTGGTAGGCTGCAGTCCATGGGGTCGCTAGAGTCAGGTACGACTGAGCAACTTCACTTTCACTTTTCACTTTCCTGCATTGGAGAAGGAAATGGCAACCCACTCCAGTTTTCTTGCCTGGAGAATCCCAGAGACAGGGAAGCCTTGTGGGCTGCAGTCTATGGGGTCCCACAGAGTTGGACATGACTGAAGCGACTTAGCAGTAGCAGTTACTGCTAAGGACATTTTTAAAGGCAAATAAGAAGTAGTTGGAAGTTATAAATGAATACTAAAAGGACTGGAAGGCATTCACTGGATAGATGGATGTGGAATGGAGAATAAGGATGGAGTCACTGACTTGGAATATAGGTGTAGGATGGGAGGGATGGGGTGCTAAGTGGCCCTCTTTCCTCGGTGACCAGTTAAGTAAGAATTACTTATGTGAACATAGCAATCTACAAGATTTCAACATTTGTATGTTTTGCTGCTGTATTGTGCTGTGCTTAGTTGCTCAGTGGTGTCCAACTCTTTGTGACCCCATGGGCTGTAGCCTGCCAGACTCCTCTGTCCATGAGAATTCTCCAGGCAAGAATACTGGAGTGGGTTGCCATGCCCTCCTCCAGGGGATCTTCCCAACCCAGGAATTGAACCCAGGTCTCCTGTATTGCAGGTGGATTCTTTACCATCTGAGCCACCAGGAAAGCCCTTGTGTGTTTCTAGGAAATGTTAAAAGATAACAGCATCAAAACCATTTTCATCCAACTAAAAGCCCTGGAAATGTTGGAAAATAACATGGAAAGAAAATATTTGGAATCATCACTTTTGGAGAGACTGTTGATCATCCTCTGAATGCTTCTTTTCTCTCTGAGTTTCCATTTTCAGGAAGGTTCAGTTCAGTTCAGTTTAGTCGCTCAGTCGTGTCCGACTCTTTGTGACCCCATGGACTGTAGCACACCAGGCCTCCCTGTCCATCATAACTCCCGGAGTCTACCCAAACTCATGTCCATTGAGTCAGTGATGCCATCCAACCATCTCATCCTCTG
Source organism: Bos indicus x Bos taurus (assembly GCF_003369695.1). Lineage (NCBI taxonomy): Eukaryota > Metazoa > Chordata > Mammalia > Artiodactyla > Bovidae > Bos > Bos indicus x Bos taurus. The sequence continues at coordinate 27,085,332 of NC_040083.1, read as the reverse complement.
TCGTCCCCTTCTCCACCTGCCCTCAATCTTTCCCAGCAGCAGGGTTTTTTCAAATGAGTTAGCTGTTTGCATCAGGTGGCCAAAGTATTGGCGTTTCAGCTTCAACATCAAACCTTCCAATGAACACACAGGACTGATCTCCTTTAGGATGGACTGGTTGGATCTCCTTGCAGTCCAAGGGACTCTCAAGAGTCTTCTGCAACACCACAGTTCAAAAGCATCAATTGTTCGGCACTCAGCTTTCTTTACAGTCCAACTCTCACATCTATATGGTAGTTGAGGTATAAAGAACTATGCCTATTATCAGATGTTTCTTTTCTTGTCTAACCCACTTTCCCCACAAATTATTTTTTTTCCTTTCTATCTGTCTTTCTCTTTCTTCCTTTCTTTTAAATCACTATTATTAGTTTGGGCAGATGCATGTAAATATCCTGGAATCTGCCAAATCACAGCTTACATGTTTCTTGCATCTCCCATCTTGAAAGAAAGTCTATAGAACTAAAATTTATTTAGTTGTCAGAGTGTTTTTGAAAGCTCAACCTTTGAACTTCTTATCTCTACCCTTCTTGAAATAAGGATTTTCTGCTTAAAAATCCATCCCCAAACTTTTGAAACTCAAAAATGCTATGACTTTGAGCTGATGCAGTACTTCTACAACATATGAACTTTTTAGCTGAAAGACTGAAATAAGGAAGATACTGTTGCTAGGTTGAGAAGAACTTTAGATGGAAGGATACATTTAGTGAGTTATACTCATTTTACACAAGACTCGTAAATGAAATCTGTCAGGAGAACTCGGGGACACAGAGTAGTCCTTCCCTCAACATGGTTTCTATGAATTGTGATTTCCTGTTGGAGATTAGGGAGAAGGTGATGGCACCCCACTCCAGTCCTTTTGCCTGGAAAACCCCATGGACGGAGGAGCCTGGTGGGCTGCAGTCCATGGGGTCGAGAAGAGCTGGACACGACTGAGCAACTTCACTTTCACTTTTCACTTTCATGCATTGGAGGAGGAAATGGCAACCCACTCCAGTGTTCTTGCCTGGAGAATCCCAGGGACGGGGGACCCTGGTGGGCTGCCGTCTATGGAGTCGCACAGAGTTGGACTCGACTGAATCGACTTAGCAGCAGCAGTAGCAGTTGGAGATTAGCTTACTCTTCTTACCTGAAGTTTTAAAGGGGTACAGTAAACAGAAAATCACACTCTCTCAAAAAAAATTACCTGACAACAATTGTTATTGCTTTTCTGAAATATAAGTCTATAGAGGGGTTAAAAATGCTGTCCTTAAATCTCAATTCTAAAAAAAAGTCTCAGAGTTAGCTCAGAATTCTGTAAACCCAGTGTTCTCCAGGCTACACGGAAACAGGAGGCTTCAAATATTTCTAGAGGTAGCTGGGATCTTAGCAGTCAAATAAGCCTCTCAGAAGTGGAATAATTTGGAGCAAGTACTTTGAAAGCCCATTCACATCTTTTATCACTTAGAGGTAACTATTCCTTTTCAGAACCATCCTTTTTCTTCTCCAGGACACCTACCTAACATTTATTAGGACAAGAAAGTTTAAAATCGGTTCCTGAATGAATAGTGGTTCAGAATTCAGGAAAGGAGACCGGCTCTCACAGAAATATGCTGATTGTTTAGTTGTAAAATAACAAGGCAAGGGAACAGGGACATACACTGTTCAGTCCAGCTCCTAGCGTGTGGCTGCCAGCTCACCAAAAGAGATCACATAATTTGGCTGAGCAAAGGACCAGACCACAGCCAGGGACTGTAGGGGTAGCAAGGAAGGCACGTTGCTGAAGTATACCCGGCTTGATCTCTACAGAGCCCAACACTGGGATCTGGTGGTCTCAGCAGGACAAAGGCTATCCAATACCTTCCAGCCAAACCGCTCTGTGCTCCTCTGAGCCAGCCTGCCTTTGACCAAGGCCCTTAACACCCCTTCTTGCTGAGTTGCCTCTGCTCTCCCTGGAATCTCTTGGCTTAGCACCTCTCCAGCCCCTCCCAGCGGGACCACTCCTGGGACAGCATGTGCTCTGCGTGGAATAACAAGGTTAACTGAACAAGGTTGAATAGCCCTGTGACGGCAGTGCCTTCAAGCCACATGACAGAAGCGAAACAGGGCCACATACGTCATAAGGGCCATGCTGGAGGGGAATCAGATTCTTCTCAAGAGTTCCAGTGCTGACCTGGTTCTCTGAGAGACCCTGACTCCTCCTTTCTTTCTCTCTTAAAGGCAGAAACACAGAATAGCATCCCTCAAAAGTGGTCAGAGAGGAGGAATGAAGTGTAGGAATAGTTATTTTTACAACAGTTTATCGCTAAATCTCATCCTGACCAAAAGTTTTGGGAAAAGTGAAATCACTCAGCCCAGGGGATGCCTGAGGAAGTGTAAAGAAGTCTTGGAAATCCCCTGAGGAAAAATAAAAAGATCAACTAAAGTTTGATTTCGTGTTTGTTGTCAATTTTTTGGCTCAGTCATTTACAGCAACATAAGAAGTTCCAGGCAGAAAGCAGCAGCAGGTGTTAGGAAATGAATTTTTCTGCACATGGTAAAACCTGGTATGCAAGGCTGAAAAAGCAGAGCCGTGCTTCCTGAGCGCAGCCTAGGGACCACAGAAGTCAGGGTAGAGCTGTAGTGTTGAGTGATGAGACTGGAGTTTTTCAGAAGCAGGGGAATGAGACCAACAGAGTGGTTGAGCAGACTACATGTTGGTGGAATCAACCTGCAGGCAGGCGGCCTGGGTACCAGAAGGCAAGACAAAGCAGTGGGGCAAGGTAAACTCCAGAGAATTAAGATGCTGTAGGAGAAACAAAGCGGTAAGTCAAAGACTCCACAACCATGATAAACTAGGTGATCTGCAAGAACTAAAATCCTGAGCCAGATGTCAGGTCTGGATGCAGGGAGTGGCTGAAGTGAGACCTGAGGCAGACAATCTAAGTCACAGACTATTGGTAGATTCCCAGCAATGGGAGGATCTAGAACCTGAAGTTAGACTCATCCCAGCCAGGAAAACTCTTATGCAAGATAAGACCACTGTTTTTTTAATAAACAGACATGCAAAACAAATCAGTTTTGGGAAATGATACACTATTCCCCATCACCTCTCACCTGGAAGGTGCACTGGCTTATCTTGTCTTCCTACCTTTGGTCTTTCATGACAGTTTGTTCCTCATACAGCTGCCAAAGCAATTCTAAAATGCAAGTCTGATCATATCTCCCTTTGCCTAAATCCTTGCACTGATTGCTTATTGCTCAAGCAAGATTCTCCAAAATGTTTTGGTGAATATTAGTTCTGTGAGGTGATTAGCCAAAGAAAGGTGTGTAGTCAAACAACCTGGAAATCTTTCTGTCCCCTCTTAGAGATTTCCAATGGAGAGATGCATTTTAAAGGCTCTGAGAAGTCCTGCATCAACTTGTTGAAGGTTGATTAACCAATACTTTCCTATTTTTAACCATGGGTACTTTTCTTTCTTTGTTTTCTTTCATAAAATATATCAACATTGATTTAAAATGCTCCAAGAAAAACTGACCTATGGGGGAAGAAAATCCATCTTGCTTGGCTTGAATTTTCTAAGGCTCTTTTTGGCCTGCCAGTCCCCTCCCACCCCATTCCCTTCTTTCTGCCTATGTTGCTCATCTCCCAGTGATCCTTCTCTTGGGTCTTATGCTTTGGCAAGACAATACAGACCATTATTTTCACATGCAGCACTATGGTTTGGAAATCTAGTTTGTTTAACCAAAATATTTTCTCTGCATCCTCCCTAACTCCTAACTTGAAAATGCTGATTATTATTCAAAATCTTGCTCATATATCAACTCCAGAGGAGGTTGTCTCTTTAGCTTAAGGCAAAGGTCAACCAACTTTTTCTGTAAAAAGTCAGACATAGAAAATCTGTAAATGAATGGGCATGACTATGTTCCAATAAAGTTTTATTTACAAACATAGAAAGCAGGCTGAATTTGGCTCATGAGGTATAGATTGCTGACCTCTGCTTTAGAGTCACACTTTATATAGTTGTTCCTGAAGCAAAAATTAAGTCCTAGATGTGGAAAATCCAAGGCCTATACAGGTGAGAAGCAGTATATCCATGTATTTGGTTAGAATAGACACAAAGGCAGAGATAAGGCTCAGTCTAACTAATGAAGCATTGGACACGCTTAAGAGTTTTTATTTTAGACTTTTGTCATCACAGTTATAAGAACTTTTTGTGAAAGGTAACATAAATTTAGAGACACTCCTATAATGTCAGTTTAAGAATCAGCACACTCCTATAATGTCAGTTTAAGAATCAGCCTTTGAAAAATATTACCAGAGGCAAAAATATCTGTTAAAAACTGACTGAGACACTGTTATAAAGAACAATTTATACATAAAGTGCTATGCACTCATTAGCTGGTTAAAAAGCACCTCTACTCCCCAAACAGCTGCTGTCTGGAGAAGAAAGTGAACTAGTACACCAGCAAAAGAGAAATGTGATGGACCAGGTGAAGCTTATTACCCTGCACTGCAGAATTGGCTGTGGGGGACTTTGGGTGTTTGGATTACCAGAAAGGGAGTACAGAAAATTGGAAGGTCCAGTATTCTTGCCTGGAAAATTCCACGGACAGCGGAGCCTGGCAGGCTATAGTCCATGGGGTCACAAAATAGTAGGACACAACTTAGCACGCACGCATGTATGCTGCAAAACCGAGTGTATCTTAGGGACGTCAGTGAAAATCCAAACCTGCCTCCACCTGTTTACAAGGAAAAGGGCCAGTCTCAACCATAACAAGGGAAAAGCTAGAAAATTTAATGTTTAATCCTCAGTGTGATTTAAATTTGAAGAGCAAAAAAACAAAACCTCAATAAATGGAGAGAGTTCCATTGTTTATAGATGAGAAGATTCAGTTCTGTAAGATGTCAAACCTCACCCCCAATTAAATAAAGTTGGAAGGGAGAGGGAGACCTACCCTGGAAAGGGAGTAACCAGAGGGGCATGACCCGGGGCTGCTGCTGATCATGGTAGGCAGGAATCTCTGGTTATGAGATGCAGGGGATGAAATTTATGATGCTTTTGAGATTAAAAACTCACAGAAAAAAAAATAGACTATAGTAAGGATGAAACAGAGGGGATTGAGAATAATTTCACTGGACCCTTTTGAATAGTTCCAGCTCCAAAAATGCCCTCTCCTGTCTTAAAGTCACAACACTCTGTGTCCAGCTTGGTAACCATGAACATTGTGAATGGCCGGCTATCTATTAAATGTTCAAGCTCAGGAGTTCCCTGGTGGTCCAGTGGTTAAGAATCTGCCTTGCAACCCAGGGGACACAGGTTCAGTCCCTGGATGAGGAACTAAGATCCTACATAGCCTTCGAGCCACAATGAAAGATTCCACATGATGCAATGAAGATCCTTAGTGTGCCACAACCAAGACTCAGTGCAGCTAAATAAGTAAATATTCTTTTCAAAAAACATGTTCAGGCTCCCTGTCCATGAAACCAAATTATTACAGGGATGTTGTTTCTAAGCCCCCTACCCCCTTTGCTTGTAGGTGGAGGCATGAGACAGTTCAGGCCAATGGAATCTGGGTGGAAGTGATTTACATCACTTCTGGGCTTGGCCCATAAAACCTTCCACTGGGTCCTCTGCTCTTTCTCTACCCCATCTGCTGACTAGATTTGAGCAATTTCAGATACCATGTGTTGAAGGCAGCAGAGCTTCTATCAGTTTAAGTCTCCGATGGACTCTTTGGAACGGAATGTATCTCCTCCTCATTCAAACACACAGTACTACCAGCATAAACTTTACACCATGTTAAGCCACTGAGATTTCTGAGTTTACCTACTCTGAAAAGCAGCATTTACTTGACAAGTACAAGCAGAAAATGAGCATTGCTTTAATAAGTAAAAGGGTTCTATAATATAAAGCAATTCTAGAAAAGAATATGGGATTCACTGAACCAGAAAACATAGTGAAGACTCTACAATTTGTAGATAAGCCATTATTTTCAATTTCAAATAAATGCTACTTCCTTTAACAAATCATGTTTTTGGAAATAAATTTGTATGTGTGTCACAATCTATATTGTCAAATCAATCAACTAAAAAATCCCACTTCTTTTAGGAGCTTTTGGAAAACAAAAACAAAAACACCCAACGGAGTAAAACTAAAAAGAAATAAAACCTAAAAACCAAACAAACATGAGCATTGCTTAAAAACAAACTGAAAATGGAGTTCAGCCTTTTCCAGGGAAAAAACATTGGAAAGAAGAAAATTGAACAAAATGGGGACATAATTAGCAGTATCAATTATTATCTAGTAAGGGCATTGTCAATAGATTTACAAGTACTCTGTTTGGTTACCTATCTTCCTCAGATCATGGTGGAACCCATTTCAAAAGCCATTCAGATTTCTTCATTTTTAATTTTCACTTTTTTTCCCATACAGTGATAGTTAAACAGTATTACTCTCCCCTCAGTTTTATTGAAGTGTAATTTACATTTAACATTATATTAGTCCAAGGTATACAACATAATGATTTGATATATGTGTATATTATGAAATGATTACCACAGTAAGTTTAATTAATATCTATCATCTCACATAGTTACAATTTTTTTCTCATAGTAAGAACTTTAAAGATCTACTTTCTTAACACCTTGGAAATATATGAGTATTCTTAGCTATGGTCACCATGCTGTACATTACATCTGCAGGTCTTATTTAGCTTACAGTAGAAAGTTTTACTTTTTGACCACTTTCACCCATTTCCCCTGCATCTTAAGAAATCTTTTTCCTAGGTGAGATTATGTTTGTATCTTTATGACAACAACAACAAAAAAACCCAAAGCATGTAATTATTGATAGATGTTCTAGGTGAGATAAAGTTCAGTTTGGTCATTACAGTATGCTGCTAAGCTAAGTCACTTCAGTCGTGTCTGACCCTGTGCGACCGCATAGACAGCAGCCCACCAGGCTCCCCCATCCCTGGGATTCTCTAGGCAAGAATACTGGAATGGGTTGCCATTTCCTTCTCCAGTGCATGAAAGTGAAAAGTCAAAGTGAAGTCACTCAGTCGTGTCTGACTCTTAGCGACCCCACGGACTGCAGCCCACCAGGCTCCTCCGTCCTTGGGATTTTCCAGGCAAGACTACTGGAGTATGTTCAGTTACAAATAACCAATTGCAATCTGTTGGGCTACTCTGGAGAAATACAACTTTGAAATGTCAATTGATTAGAAGGCTTCCTAAGATATCCATTATATTGGACTAGCCAAAAAGTTTATTTGGATTTTCCTGTATGATCTTATGTAAAAACCCAAAAACCTTTTTGGAAAATCCAATATTACCATGACACTTAAAATACTATCCTTTTCTAGATTGAAGCAGATTAGTGTAGCAGTTAAGAATATAAGTACTATGTTCAAGGTACTATTACAAAAGTGAAAAGACAAAGAGTAAGAGATGCTAATCATAAAACATATTTGGACAAAGTATCATATTCTTAGTATATAAAGACTTCTTAAAATCAATAAGCAAAAGATGAGCAACCTAATAGAAAAATGGGCAAAAGACTTGAACAGGTACTCAATGGTTTATTCAACATTGTTATCAGAGAAATGCAGATTCAAACCACAATAAGATACCATTACACATCCAGAAAAATGACCAAAAATTAAAAGCCAGACAATACCAAGTATTGGTGATGATATGGAATAACTGGAACTCTCATGCACTGCTGGTGAAAGAGTAAATTGGTACAAGCACTTTGAAAATTGTTTGAAGATTTCATTTGAAGTGAGCATAAATGTCCTGTAACCCAGCAGTTGCATTTCATTATATATATATAATATGATATAATATATATCATCATATATATCATACATATGATATAATATATATAATGATATATATATATATATGCTGTGCTGTGCTTAGTCGCTCAGTCATGTCTTACTCTTTGCAACCCCATGGACTGTAGTCCACCAGGTTCCTCTGTCCATGGGAATTCTCCAGGCAAGAATACTGGAGTGGTTTGCCATGCTCTCCTCCAGGGGATCTTCCCAACTGAAGGGTTGAACCCAGGTCTCCCATGTTGCAGGCAGATTCTTTACTGTCTGAGCCACCACGGAAGCCCATATATGTACTATATGCCACATAAAAGTGTATATATGTGCCCAAAATAATGTGAATGAGAATCTTAACAATAGCTTTATTTTTAGTAGCCCCAAACTGGGAGCTGTTCATATTTTCCACAATAGTAGGATGGATAAATAAATTGCGATGTAGTCATATGTTAGAATACTATACAACAATAAAGCTAACTGCCTCTCTCCACAGTAACAAGGATCATTTTTACAATCCTGTTATATTATTCCATTCATAGGAAGTTCATAAAGAAACAGAACAAATCTATGGTGTTAGGAGTCAGGATATTAGTTATCTATGGAAAGAGAATAAGAGTGAGGAGGCACCAAGAAGGACTTCTAGGGTTCTTGGTCATGCTTAATTTCTTGATTTGGGTGGTGTTGCCCAAATGGGTTTTCTTTGTGAAAATTCACTGAGTTGCACATGATTTATGTACTTTTCTCCATGATATACTTTAGTACAAAGTTTACTAGAAAAGGAGGAAAGAGTGCAGACTCTGATTCAAATTCCTGGTTTCACATTATAACTCTACTCTTCACTAGTCAAGATCCTTGGAAAAGTTGTCTAACCTTTCTTTGTCTCAGGTTACTCATCTATGAAAGGGAGATTATACAATTGCCTTCCTCACAGACTATTAGGAGGATAAATCTGACAATGCATACCAAGCTCATAGAACAGTACCAGGCACGTGTTTCACATTCAATAAATGTCAGATGTTGTCATTCTTATCATTAACTCTTGGGAGGACCAACTGATAAATATTATCTTAAAATGTCACTGGATCCAAGGTAAGAATAATTAGAATAACACAGAAAACCATCTGATATTTTTATTTGCCTTCATTATTTTTTGACTTCTTGACCTTCAAACCAGGGAGTTTCTCAGAAAAACCAACAAGGACGACTCCCAAAGCAAAAAAAAAAAAAATTCATTTGAAAACCATGATGTAGTCCCAACTAATATAAATATTATTGCTATGAAGGACATCTGTAAGTAGGTTAAGTGCTTGAGAAGGAAAAAAGATCAGGTTACAATTATATAAGGCATGAATTCTTATTTTAAAAAGGTTAGTAATACAATGCTCACACCTCAAGATGGAAGGAATTAGTCAATTTATCCTTGTATGCAATGGGACATGGTGTTTTTTACAGTGTAGATTTTTTTTTATTCATTAACAACATTTAAAAAATTTACTCCTCTGGCTACTAGGTTTTCTACTTCAGTATATGATCCAATATTTAAAATGGTTTCTACTATACTTTCATGTTAACACTTTATCTCATTTATGTACAAATTTGTCCTGTGTTTGCTTTTATTTCTGAAATTAGGTCAGAAAATTCAACCCCCAACTACCAATATTAGCTTAGGAAATTCAAACCAGAGCTTGGACCTTTATCAATACTGTACTCGATTTTGTACCTTTAAACTAACAGATCCAAGCATAGAGCTCTTGAAACACTGACATGCTTATTCAAAATTTGTAAGTTTATTGTTATTTTTTCACACTTCCTCGAGAATCTTAGAATAGAGCTTTCAGTTTTATGCAGGTTCATCTGCCATCATTTGCACTGTGTGACAGCTGTGTTGGCTTCAAAACAGCTTATTTTTATGTGCTTCTTATTCAGTCAGTTCTTACATTCCAAGCTGAAAAATTCAAGAGAATGGGACCATGTCTGCCTTGTCAATTATTATATTACCAGTGTTCCAGACAGTGCCTGGAATACAAGTGTTGACAAGTTTCTTGTATCAGCAAATGAATTTAAGAATGCAAACCTTTGGATATAAATTCTTAAACAGCACATGACTCAGAAATAATAAATTAAAAATATAAAAGCAATAATTAGAATTTTGAGTTATTAAGATTGATTTATATGGTCTGGGCTTTAATTGTAGGAAAAACAAACAAATTACTCCAAACAGTTCACAGATGTGGGGTTTTCTTCATGCTCTGATCTCTTTAATGTGACCCAAATGAGAGACTTGATGTGAAACGATCCACTAAAAGCAGAGGACCTTGGCTCGCCATGGAGAAGTGCTTAGGGCACCTTTTGCCTTCTATCCCAAGTATGCTTGTATGACTGTGGACAGATAAAGGAAGGATGGCTCTTTGAAGAATGATTCCCCCACGTGGGCTCTGACAGGACGGGGCAGGGAGTGGCTGGGATCTTCTCTGTGAGGCTCCTTTGGAACAATCACTTACAGAGCAGGAAAAAGTAGTCATGCTCTTCAGAATGATTTTCTGAATAAGGGCTATAAAGAAAGGTTACAAGATCTGTAAGGAAAAAAGTTTCTTTTTTTTTTATTCATGAGGCTGTCTTAACCATTCCAATTCTGGGCTATTTTGTTTAATTGGGTTTTCTTGTAAAAATGATTCTGAAATTAGGTAATGACATAGGTGCTTCTGAGGTCCCAGATATATCCTCAGCTTTTCTAATAACATGACAACAGTTGCTTGTGACCATTCAGTCCCTCCTTTTTCTTTCCCATTTCTCTCTCCATTTTGAAGAGAAAATGAAGCTCTTTTCAGAAATATGAAAAAAATTTAGTTCAAAGGGTTAGTGTCTTTTTAAATTTGTTGAATCTTTTTTTTTTTTTTTTGGCTTGGCTGATATTTTAGATCCCAGAGTCCAACCCACACCTTGTTGAATCCATTTTTAAGGGACAAAAGAACAAGAAAAATTATGTAACTCACAATTAATTTATTTTTCATTAAGTTAAGTAATACAGAGGTATATAAAGAATTGTTAATCTTCTCTTTTGCTACCTCTTACTACCACTGCCTGTGAACTAAACATGGTTAACAGTTTAGTATTTATACATCCTTCTATATACTTCCCCATGCTCAGAAAAAATATTTATTATATAGTTCTCTTTTAAAAAATGAGATGACCGTTAACATTCCTTTGCAAAATTTTTTCCACTTCACGTGGAAAACCTTCCTGGTTAACATATAAAATTGTAGCAATATTTTAATAGCCAAATAAACTACATAGTATGGCCATACCATGATTTATTCAATCATTCTCCTATTAATGGATAGTTCGGTTGATTCCAGATTTTGATCACTTTCAATGATGTTGTAATAACTCTACAGCTGGCCACATGAAGGAAGGCGTTCCCCTTTTCAGGATCGATTCCCAGTGTGACATTGCTAGATCAAAAATAAAGTGCATTTTGCGTTTCACAGATGCTATTACATTACTTTATAAAAAGATTATAGCAATTCACATACTCATCAGCAATTAATAAACGTGTTACTGATCATTCAAGGGAGAAAGTGATATCTCATTATTTATTTTTTAATGTGAAATATACCATATATTCCAAAATATAAAATTTATAGTACATATATGTGCTTTTAGAAGAATTACTATTTTAAACACCTGTGTGACTGCTATGCCACTTATTAGTAATATTTTATTTAATAAATAAGTGATGCAACAAATAGTTTACTACCAACATTTTAACATCCCAGATGTGCTTGAGCACCATGCCCCATTAGTCCTGGTGGTAGCACTACTCTGACTTGTTTTTTATTCCTTTGTATTTCTTCATATTTTACCATATGCATATATCCACACATAGTATATTACTTAGTTTTGCATGATTTTGAATTTAATACACATGGAAGAAGTTTTTATGCATTCTATGACTTGCTTATTCTACTCAGCATTATGTTTATGATACTAATTCCTGCTGATGTGTGCAACTAGTTCACTGATTTTTGCTGTTTTTTTCCATTGGATGAATATATCACAATTTATCCTTTCCCAAATCAGTAGACATTTTGGCTGTTTATACATTTTTTTGCCATTATAAACATAGGCACTGAGAACAATTTTGCCAATGTTTCCTGCTGCATATATGCAAGAATATTTCTACAGTAATAGTTCTCAAACTTTTTGGTCAGGAAACCTCCATACCTGTACAAATTATTGAAAACCTCAAGTTGACAGGTATTTATGTCAGTAATACCTATAGATATTTACTGCATTAGAAATTAAAACAGGAATTTTAAAATATTTATTAATTCATTTAAAATGACAATAATAAACACGTTCCATGTGAACATAAACCTTTTTTTATTTGCAAAAATATGTATTTTCCAAAATAAAAATACTTAGCAACAAGAGTGGCATAATTATACAGTTTTGTAAAAGTTTTTAATGTCTGATTTAATTAAATAACAGCTAGTTTCTCTTCTCTGCTTTTGCATCAGTCTTTTGCTGTACATCATTTTTATCGATGTGTATGAAGGAAGTCTAATCTCACACAGATATGAAGTTGGAAAAGACAGCAGTATTTGAATAGCCTTTTCAGATACTTGTAGATAGGTTTGTTGGGATGGTATACCAAAACTTGACAAGTAGTGGCTTCTTAAAAGTTAGTTGTTTAATAGAATTTGAAATTGTGGAAATGAACATTCTATACTCTTTTACATTAAAACCCACTGTCTGTCTTCTACTTTGAATGAGTATTTCACTCATGCAAGTTTTTGTAACATTATATATTGGTCAAAATATTGGTTAACTGTGGGTTCTTCTAATATGAAACTTTTTTAAAAAAAATTTATTTATTTATTTGAATTGGAGGGTAATTACTTTATAATATTGTAGTGGTTCTGCCATACATTGACATGAATCAACCATGGATATGCATGTGTTCCCATCCTAAACGCCCCTCCCACCTCCCTCCCTATCCTATCCCTCAGGGTCATCCCAGTGCACCAGCCCTGAGCACCCTGTCTCATGCATCGAACTTGGACTGGCGGTCTATTTCACATATGGTAATATACAAGTTTCAATGCTATTCTCTCAAATCATCCCACCTTCACCTTCTCCCACAAAGTCCAAAAGTCTGTTCTTTACATCTGTGTCTCTTTTGCTGTCTTGCATATAGGGTCATCATTACCATCTTTTAGATTCCATATATATGAATTAATATACTGTATTGGTGTTTGTATTTCTGACTTACTTCACTCTATATAATAAACTCCAGTTTCATACACCTCATTAGAACTTATTCAAATGCATTCTTTTTAATAGCCAGTAATATTCCATTGTGTATATGTACCACAGCTTTCTTATCCATTCATCTGCAAATGGACATCTAGGTTGCTTCCATGTCCTAGCTATTGTAAACAGTGCTGCGATGAACATTGGGGTACGTGTGTCTCTTTCAATTCTGGTTTCCTTGGTGTGTAGGCCTAGCAGTGGGACTGCTGGGTCATATGGCAGTTCTATTTCCAGTTTTTTAAGGAATCTCCACACTTCTCCATAGTAGCTGTACTAGTTTGCATTCCTAACAACAGGGTATGAGGGTTCCCTTTTCTCCACACCCTCTCCAGCATTTATTGTTTGTAGACTTTTGGATAGCAGCCATTCTGACCAGTGTGAGATGGTACCTCATTGTGGTTTTGATTTACATTTCTCTGATAATGAGTGATGTTGAGCATCTTTTCATGTGTTTGTTAGCCATCTGTATGTCTTCTTTGGAGAAATGTCAGTTTAGTTCTTTGGCCCATTTTTTGATTGGGTCGTTTATTTTTCTGGAATTGAGCTGCATGTTCAGTTCAGTTGCTCAGTCGTGTCTGACTCTTTGCGACCCCATGAATCGCAGCACGCCAGGCCTCCCTGTCCATCACCAACTCCTGGAGTTCACTCGAACTCATGTCCATTGAGTCGGTGATGCCATCCAGCCATCTCATCCTCTGTTGTCCCCTTTTCCTCCTGCCCCCAATCCCTTCCAGCATCAGAGTCTTTTCCAATGAGTCAACTCTTTGCATGAGGTGGCCAAAGTACTGGAGTTTCAGCTTTAGCATCATTCCTTCCAAAGAACGCCCAGGGCTGATCTCCTTGTAGTCCAAGGGACTCTCAAGAGTCTTCTCCAACACCACAGTTCAAAAGCATTAATTCTTCAGCGCTCAGCTTCTTCACTCATGAGTTGCTTGTATATTTTTGAGATTAATTCTTTGTCAGTTGCTTCATTTGCTATTATTTTCTCCCATTCTGAAGGCTGTCTTTTCACCTTACTTATAGTTTCCTTTGTTGTGCAAAAGCTTTTAAGTTTAATTAGGTCCCATTTGTTTATTTTTGCTTTTATTTTCATTACTCTGGGAAGTGGGTCATAGAGGATCCTGCTGTGACTTATGTCAGAGAGTGTTTTGCCTATGTTTTCCTCTAGGAGTTTTATAGTTTCTGGTCTTACATTTAGATCTTTAATCCATTTTGAGTTTATTTTTGTGTATGGTGTTAGAAAGTGTTCTAGTTTCATTCTTTTACAAGTGGTTGACCAGTTTTCCCAGCACCACTTGTTAAAGAGGTTGTCTTTTCTCCATTGTATATTCTTGCCTACTTTGTCAAAGATAAGGTATCCATAGGTGTGCAGATTTATCTCTGGGCTTTCTATTTTGTTCCATTGAGCTATATTTCTGTCTTTGTGTCGGTACACACTATTTTAGTGACTGTAGCTTTGTAGTATAGTCTGAAGTCAGGCAGGTTCATTCCTCCAGCTCCATTCTTCTTTCTCAAGATTGCTTTGGCTATTCAAGGTTTTTTGTATTTCCATACAAATTGTGAGATTATTTGTTCTAGTTCTCTGAAAAATTGGTAGCTTGATAGGGATTGCATTCAATCTATAGATTGCTTTGGGTAGTATACTCATTTTCACTATATTGATTCTTGCAATCCATGAACATGGTATATTTCTCCATCTATTTGTGTCATCTTTGATTTCTTTCATCAGTGTTTTATAGTTTTCTATATATAGGCCTTTGTTTCTTTTGTAGATTTATTCCTAAGTATTTTATTTTTTTCTTTGCAATGATGAATGGAATTGTTTCCTTAATTTCTCTTTCTGTTTTCTCATTGTTAGTGTATAGGAATACAAGGGATTTCTGTGTGTTAACTTTATATCCTGCAACTTTACTATATTCATTGATTAGCTCTAGTAATTTTCTGGTGGTGGATGACACATTTTATTATACAAAATTTAAAAATCATTTTTAATATTACTATCAATCTCTTGAGCAGGGATGCAATGGGGCTGAGGGAAA
Source organism: Bos indicus x Bos taurus (assembly GCF_003369695.1). Classification (NCBI taxonomy): domain Eukaryota; kingdom Metazoa; phylum Chordata; class Mammalia; order Artiodactyla; family Bovidae; genus Bos; species Bos indicus x Bos taurus. The sequence continues at coordinate 27,070,147 of NC_040083.1, read as the reverse complement.
TGAGGCATACAGGGTGCAGAATTAAGGAGAAAGTCACTCTCAGGGTTGTGCACCTCTGTATTTGCCTGACCCTGAAAGTGAATACCTCCTTGAGAGTGAGGTGCCTTGCTGCAAGTGAGTGTCTCTTTACATTTTGTGCCCTAGGCACCTCACTTGCTTCACACTGGTCTTGATCCTACTCACCAGAAAAAGTCTTTTAATCTGTTATAGTCACAATGGTTGAGACATTTACCAAATTCTAACGTTTCTTTAAGGCTGAATTTTACCATTATTGACAAATACTGTCAGATGTTTACCTTAAACAGATATGTTCATTTTGTTCATTTTTGAGATGTTTGCTAAATCCCTGAGTCTGAATTCTATAGCTTGTCATGAGTCTCACTTTCAAGTAAAAGTGGTATTCCATGAAAAAAAGTGGCTAATTCAGTTTGTAATAGAAATCATCCTTTAAGTACTTTTCCTTGAGATAGTCATCCTGCTTTAGTATTCTGAGGAAGTGCTTTTTGCTTACTTTCTCTTTTGTCACACAGCCTATTAAAAAGACATACACTCAAAGGTTAAGTTTAATAACACTAATAATTTTCACTTCTTCATCAAGGGCATTCTTTAATAAAACTGCTTTTGTGTTTTTATTTTATTTTTATTGAGATAATATTGATTTCTAACATTATATAAGGAACAAATATATATTATATTTCTATTCTGTATACACTACAGCATGCTCACCTCCAAAAATGTAGTTTCTATTCATCACCATACAACTGAGGGCTTCCCTGGTGGTCTAGTGTTTAAGACATTGCACTTACATTGTAGGGGATACAAGTTCGAACCTTAGTCCAGGAACTAATGTCCAACATGCCAAGTGAAATGGCAAAACAAAACCCCAAAACTGTGAGTCATACAGTTGATCTTCTTATACCCATTTAAGTGTACACTTCAGTGGCATTAGGTACATTCACGTTGTTATACAACCATTACCACCATCCGTCTCAGAACTCTTTTCATCTTGCAAAACTGAAATTACTACCCATTGAACAATAACTCCCTATGCACTCCTCCCACCATAGCCACTGGTAACACCATTCCACTTTCTACCTCAATGAGTGTGACTAATTTAGTACCTCATATAGATGGACTCATACAGCACTGGTCTTTCTGTGACTGATTTACTTTACTTGGCATAAAGTCCTCAAAATTCATGCATGTTGTAGCATGTATCAAAATTTCTTCCCTTTTAAGGTGGAATAGTATTCCATTGTATAGATAGTTTGATTCAGTTCAGTTGCTCAGTCATGTCTGACTCTTTATGACCCCATGAACCACAGCACACCAGGCCTCCCTGTCCATCACCAACTCCTGGAGTCTACCCAAACCCATATCCATTGAGTTGGTGATGCCATCCAACCGTCTCATCCTCTGTCATCCCCTTCTCCTCCTGCCCTCAATCTTTCCCAGCATCAGGGTCTTTTCAAATGAGTCAGGTCTTTGCATCAGGTGGCCAAAGTGTTGGAGTTTCAATTTCAACATCAGTCCTTCCAATGAACACCAAGGACTGATCTCCTTTAGGATGGACTGGTTGGATCTCCTTGCAGTCCAAGGGACTCTCAAGAGTCTTCTCCAATACCACAGTTCAAAAGCATCAATTCTTCGGCACTCAGCTTTCTTTATAGTGCAATTCTCACATCCATACATGACCAAAGGAAAAACCATAGCCTTGACTAGCCAGACCTTTGTTGGCAAAGTGAAAGTGAAAGTGAAGTTGCACAGTCGTGTCCAACTCTTTGAGACCCCGTGGACTGTAGCCCACCAGGCTCCTCTGTCCATAGGATTCTCCAGGCAAAAATACTGGAGTGGGTTGCCATTTCCTTCTCCAGGGGATCTTCCCGACCCAGGGATAGAACCCAGGTCTCCCACATTGCAGGCAGATGCTTTAACCTCTGAGCCACCAGGGAAGCAAAGTAATGTCTCTGTTTTTTAATATGTTGTCTAGGTTGGTCATAACTTGCCTTTCAAGGGTAAGTGTCTTTTAATTTCATGGCTGCAATCACCATCTGCAGTGATTTTGGAGCCCAGAAAAATAAAGTCAGCCACTGTTACCACTGTTTCCACATCTATTTCCCATGAAGTGATGGGACCAGATGCCATGATCTTAGTTTTCTGAATGTTGAGCTTTAAGCCAATTTTTTCAACTCTCCTCTTTCACTTTCATCAAGAGGTGCTTTAGTTCTTCTTTACTTTCTGCCATAAGGGTGGTGTCATCTGCATATCTGAGGCTATTGGTATTTCTCCTGGCAATCTTGATTCCAGCTTGTGCTTCATCCAGCCCAGTGTTTCTCATGATGTACTCTGCATATAAGTTAAATAAGCAGGGTGACAATATACAGCCTTGATGTACTCCTTTTCCTATTTGGAATCAGTCTGTTGTTCCATGTCCAGTTCTAACTGTTGCTTCCTGACCTGCATACAGATTTCTCAAGAGGCAGGTCAGGTGCTCTGGTATTTGCATCTCTTTCAGAATTGTCCACAGTTTATTGTGATCCACATAGTCAAAGGCTTTGGCATAGTCAATAAAGTAGAAATAGATGTTTTTCTGGAGCTCTCTTGCTTTTTGTATGATCCAAAGGATTTTGGCCATTTGATCTCTGGTTCCTCTGTCTTTTCTAAAACCAGCTTGAACATCTGGAAGTTCACGGTTCACGTATTGCTGAAGACTGGCTTGGAGAATTTTAAGCATTACTTGGCTAGCGTATGAGATGAATGCAATTGTGTGGTAGTTTCAGCATTCTTTGGCATTGCCTTTCTTTGGGATTGAAAAGCAAAATGGCTGTCTGAGGAGGCCTTACAAATAGCTCTGAAGAGAATGGAAGCAAAAAGCAAAGGAGAAAAGGAAAGATATACCCATTTGAATGCAGAATTCCAAAGAATAGCAAGGAGAGATAAGAAAGCTTTCCTCAGTGATCAATGCAAAGAAATAGAGGAAAACATTAGGATGGGAAAGACTAGAGATCTCTTCAAGAAAATTAGAGATACCAAGGGAACATTTTATGCAAAGATGGGCTCAATAAAGGACAGAAATGGTATGGACCTAACAGGACCAGAAGATTTTAAGAAGAGGTGGCAAGAATACACAGAAGAACTGTACAAAAAAGATCTTCATGACCCGGATAGTCACAATGGTGTGATCACTCACCTAGAGCCAGACATCCTGGAATCTGAAGTCAAGTGGGCCTTAGGAAGCATTACTATGAACAAAGCTTGTGGAGGTGATGGAATTCCAGTTGAGCTATTTCAAATCCTGAAAGATAATGCTGTGAAAGTGCTGCACTGAATATGCTAGGAAATTTGGAAAACTCAGCAGTGGCCACAGGACTGGAAAAGGTCAGTTTTCATTCCAATCCCAAAGAAAGGCAATGCCATTGTATAGATATGTCACCTTTTATTTATCCATTCATCAATCAATGGACACTTATGTTGGTTCTATATTTTGGCTACTGTGAATAATGTTGCTATGAACATGGGTGTGCAAAATTCTATATGAAACCTTGCTTTCAGTTCTTTTGGATATATACTCAGTAGAATTGCCAGATTATACAATAGTTCAATTTTTAATTGTTTGAGGAACTGCTATACTGTTTTCTTGGGCTTCCCTGATAACTCAGGGGGTAAAGAATATGCCTGCAATGCAGGAGACATAGGAGACTCAGGTTCGATCCCTGAGTTGGGAAGATCCCCTGGAGGAGGAAATGGCAACCCACTCCAGTATTCTTGCCCGAAGAAGCCCATGGACAGAGGAGCCCGGTGGACTACAGTCCAAAGTGTTGCAAAGAGTTGGACGTGACTGAGCAGACACACACACACACACACACACACACACACACACACACACACTATACTGTTTTCTAGAGCACCTATATCATTTTACATTCCCACCAACAGTAAACAAATGTTTAAATTTCTCTACATCCTTTCCAACACTTTTTATTTCCTGTTTGTTTGGGGGTTTGCTCTTGACAGTAGTTATCCTAATGATTGTGAGGTGGTTTCTTGTCATGATTTTGATTTGCATTTTCTTAATGATTAGTGATGTTGAGGATCATTTCAAAGGGGCATTGGCAATTTGCATATTTTCTTTGGAGTAATGTTTATTCAGGTCCTTTGCCCATCAGGTTGTTTATTTTTTTCTTATTTCCTTCTAAAGCCAATGATTCATTATGAATAAATTCTATTTTAGAAAAACGTATTTAAAAATAACAGTTTTACATGAAATTTAAACATATTAAAAGTTTGTAAAATAAGACAGCAGACTCTACTTACTCTTGTTGTATGTGCATAGGTGCTGGGAACATTTTGAAATTTCAGAATAATGATTTATTGGGTTATAAAAGATAACGAAAGATAACTTATAAGAGAAATTCAGGGATGATGTAAATTCAGGGATGCAGTAGAAATTCAAGGATGAAGTTGAGTTAGTCCCTGAAAATGCAAACTTTTATATCCTAAACCTTCTAGATTAGAAAATTTGGAAAACACAAGAATACACAAGCATGTATTCTATCAGTTATAAAAGCAACTGTGTCCTCACACATGATCAAGTCCCTTGAAAACACCACTGGACACTCATGAGAAATTAAAAGACATTTGCTCCTTGGAAGAAAAGCTAGGACAAACCTAGACAGCACATTAAAAAGCAGATATATCACTTTGTCGACTAATGGGCATGAGTTTGAGCAAACTCTGGGAGATAGTGAAGGACAGGTAAACCCAGCAAGCTGCAGTCCATGGGATCGCAAAGAGTCAGACACAACTGAGTGACTGAATAACCACCACACACTTGTGAGATAAGGGCAGTGATAACAGCAGTATTATTATAAAAATAGTTTTGAATTTACAGACCCTGCCAGAAGTTTTTACAGACCTTCAAGTTTTCTCTGGAACACACCTTGAGAAATACTTTTCTAGATTATCTCCCTATAAATGGAGTTTATATTTTGTATACTCTATGCCTCTTCATTTTCACTAAATGATGCCATTTTTTCCAAAGTAGTTATTTATTTATTTTTTTTACCAATTCATACTCCTACCACCAGCAACAGAGAGTGAATATTTTTCCACCTCTCTCATTGTTATTTTGTGTTAGTTTGGGTTTTTAAAAGCAGCTGTCAAAATAGGATTATAAGTTCAAGATATGTTAGGCAAATAATGGTAAAAGATGAAGGAAAAGGAGAAAGAAGAGATAGTCTTTGAACCATGATGCAGGTGTGGCACCTATAAAGGGTTGGGGAGAGAATTGGGTAGGAAGAGTCTCATATCTCAGCATAGTTTGAAGAAAACTTCTGCCAGTGTGAGTGAAAGTCACTCAGTCGTTTCCAACTCTTTGCGACCCTATGGACTATACAGTCCATGGAATTCTCGAGGCCAGAATACTGGAGTGGGTAGACTTTCCCTTCTCCAGTGGATCTTCCCAACCCAGGAATTGAACCGGGGTCTACTGCATTGCAAGCAGATTCTTTACCAACTGAGATATCAGGGAAGCCCAACTAATGGTAAATTCCCAAGCCAACGACCAGAGTCCTACTTGTCACAGGAATGAGCTTGCATTTGCACCTCCACTGTACACAGTCATTGACTGGCAGTTCCTTGGAAAGCTTGGCCTTTGTGGATCTAACAAGACAACAGCTGAAGTCATCATTCAGTTATGATCTTCACAGATGGCGATCTGACCATTCATGGGCTCCAAGCAAGTTATTTATCCTTGGATCTTATTGTATGATAAGTGTCTGTTTGAACTTTTATCCTAGAAATTGCTTATTAATTTCCACCCCTCCTAATTTCTTTTGTTGTTACTATTCAGTCCCTAACTCGTGTCCAGCTCTTTGAGACTCCCTGGATTGCAGCATCCAGGGATTCCCTGTTCTTCTCAATCCCCTGGAGTTTGCTCCCACTCACGCCAATTGAGATGGTGATGCCATCCAACCATCTCATCCTCCGTCACCCCCTTCTCTTCCTGCCCTCAGTCTTTCCCAACATCAGGGTCTTTTCCAGTGAGTCAGCTCTTCACATCAGGTGACCAAAGTATTGGAGCTTCAGCTTCAGCTTCAGCCTCAGTCCTTCCAATGAAAATTCAGGATTGATTTCCTTTAGGATTGACTGATTTGATCTCCAAGGGACTCTCAAGAATCTTCTTAAGCACCACATTTCAAAAGCATTAATTTGTCAGCACTTAGCCTTCTTTATGGTCCAACTCTCACATCCATACATGACTACTGGAAAAACCATACCTTTGGCTATAATGACCTATGTCAGCAAAGTGATGTCTCTGCTGTTTAATATGCTATATAGGTTTTTCATACCTTTTCTTCCAAGGAGCAAGCATCTTTTAATTTCATGGATGCAGTCACTATCTGCAGAGATTTTGCAGCCCAAGGAAATAAAGTCTGTCACTGTTTCCATTTTTTCCCCATCTATTTGCCATGTAGTGATGGGACTGGATGCCATGATCTTAGTGTTTTTTGAATGTTGAGTTTTAAGCCAACTTTTTCACTCTCCTCTTTTAACCTCATTAAGAGGCTCTTTAGTTCCTAGTTGCCTTCTGCCACTAGGGTGGTATCATCTGCATATCAAGAAGAGAAGGGAAAGGCAAAGTAGAAAAGGAAAGATATACCCATTTGAATGCTGAGTTCCAAAGAATAGCAAGGAGAGATGAGAAAGCCTTCCTCAGTGATCAGTGCAAAGAAATAGAGGAAAACATTAGGACAGGAAAGACTAGAGATCTCTTCAAGAAAATTAGAGATACCAGGGAACATTTCATGCAAAGATGGGCACAATAAAGGACAGAAATGGTATGGACCTAAGAGAAGCAGAAGATATTAAGAAGAGGTGGCAATAATACACAGAAGAACTGTACAAAAATTATCTTCATGACTGAGATAATCATGATGGTGTGATCACTCACCTAGAGTCAGACATCCTAGAATGTGTAGTCAAGTGGGTCTTAGGAAGCATCACACTGAACAAAGCTAGTGGAGGTGATGGAATTCCAGTTGAGCTATTTCAAATGCTGAAAGATGATGCTGTGAAAGTGCTGCACTCAATATGCCAGCAAATTGGAAATACTCAGCAGTGGCCACAGGACTGGAAAAGGTCAGTTTTCATTCTAATCCCAAAGAAGGGCAATGCCAAAGAATGTTCAAACTACTGCACAATTGCACTCATCTCACACACTAGTAAAGTAGTGCTCAAAATTCTCCAAGCCAGGCTTCAACAGTATGTGAACCATGAACTTCCAGATGTTCAAGCTGGATTTAGAAAAGGCAGAGGAACCAGAGATCAAATGGCCAGCACCCTTTGGATCATAGAAAAAGCAAGAGAGTTCCAGAAAAACATCTGCTTTATTGACTATGCCAAAGCCTTTGACTGTGTGGATCACACCAAATTGTGGAAGATTCTTCAAGAGATGGGAATACCAGACCACCTGACCTGCCTCTTGAGAAATTTGTATGCAGGTCAGGAAGCAACAGTTAGAACTGGACACAGAACAACAGATTGGTTCCAAATAGGGAAAGGAGTATGTCAAGGCTGTATATTGTCACCCTGCTTATTTAACTTATATTCAGAGTACATCATGAGAAATGCTGGGCTGGATGAAGCACAAGCTGGAATCAAGATTGCAGGGAGAAATACCAATAGCCTCAGATATGCAGATGACACCACCCTCATGGCAGAAAGTAAAGAAGAACTAAAGCACCTCTTGATGAAAGTGAAAGAGGAGAGTGAAAAAGTGCTTAAAGCTCAACATTCAGAAAACTAAGATCATGGCATCACTTCATGGCAAATAGATGGGGAAACTATGGAAACAGTGTCAGACTTTATTTTTATGGGTTCCAAAATCACTGCAGATGGTGACTGTAGCCATGAAACTAAAAGATGCTTGCTCCTTGGAAGAAAAGCTATGACCAACCTAGATAGCATATTAAAAAGCAGAGACTTTACTTTGCCAACAAAGGTCCGTCTAGTCAAAGCTATGGTTTTTCCAGTAGTCATGTATGGATGTGGGAGTTGGACTATAAAGAAACCTGAGCACTAAAGAATTGATGCTTTTGAACTGTGGTGTTGGAGAAGACTCCTGAGAGTCCCTTGCACAGCAAGGAGATCCAACCAGTCAATCCTAAAGGAAATCAGTCTTGAATATTCATTGAAAGGACTGATGCTGAAGCTGAAACTCCAATACTTTGGCCACCTGATGAGAAGAACTGCCTCTTTTGAAAAGGCCCTGATGCTGGGAAAGAATGAAGGCTGGAAGATAAGGGGACGATAGAGGCTAAGATGGTTGGATGGTATCACTGACTCAATTAACATGAGTTTGAGTAAACTCAAGGAGTTGGTGATGGACAGGGAGGCCTGGTGTGCTGCAGTTATGGGGTCACAGAATCAGACACAACTGAGCGACTGAATTGAACTGAACTGAACTGAACATCTGCATATCTGAGGTTGATATTTCTCCCAGCAATCTTGGTTCCAACTTGTAATTCATCCAGCCTGGCACTGCTTGATGAACTCTGAATATAAGTTAAATAAGTAGGGTGACAGTATACAGCCTTGACATATTCTTTTCCCAATTCTGAACCATTCCATTGTTCCATTTCCAGTTCTAACTGTTGCTTCTTGATCTGCATAAAGGTTTCTTAGGAGGCAGGTAAGGTGATCCGATATTCCCATCTCTTTAAGAGTTTTTCACAGTTTGTTGTAATCCACACAGTCAAAGGCTTTCATGTAATCAATGAAGCAGAAGTAGATGCTTTTTCTGGAATTCCCTTGCTTTTTCTATGACCCAGTGGCTGTCGGCAATTTGATCCCTGGTTCCTCTGCCTTTTCTAAATCCAGCTTGTACATCTGAAGTTCCTAATTCATGTACTGGATTGTGTTTGTCTTCTAAATTGATAAGGTCTTTGTGCATAAAAATTATTAGCTCATGTTTTGTCATATAATTTCTCTTAGTTAACTATCTTTAGATTTTGAATATGATACTTTTTTTCATACAAATAATTTTAATTTTTGACACTGATAGATCTATTGTTGTCTTTAAATTTTCCCAGCTCCTACATCATATAAAGTATTCTAAATTTTCTTCTGTTGTCTAACAGTTTTTTTTTGCATTTACATCTGTAATTCATTTGTATTTTTTTGTTGTATATTTATAATGAAGTAGAAGTTTACATTTATTTTCCTCTAGTTGGATAGCCAATTATGTAAGCATTATTTGTTAGCGTATCATTCATTTTCCATGGCATTGAAACACCACCTTTATTCTTTCTAATCTGAGATCTTAGAAACATGTAATTTCAATGTTCCTCATTACAAATATTCACTTCAGTACCTGGAAGACAGTAAATCAGATCATTTTGGGAAAACAAATTATACTAAGTTGAAAGTTGTATATGAGTAAAAGGTGCCAGTTCCCTGAAAGTAGCATAAGACTACCAGAGACTTAATATGTACTTTTTTCTAGTAGGAAAAAGAGAAATAAAAAAATCTGTCTCCCACTAGTGTCACAAACAATGGTGATTTTAATGTCAATTTTTACTTTCAACTTTTTAGAAAGGAAGGAAAAAATTATAGTGAAAACATATGGAATGATATAAATCCTCAGCATAGTAGACTCTCTAATCTATTTGCTACTTTAAAGGGGAAATTGTCCAAAAAATTGGTTTCATGAAATTATGATAAAGAATCTGCCTGCCAGTGCAGGAGATGCAGTTTTAGTCCCTGGAAGATTCCTTGGAGAAGAGAATGACAACCCACTCCAGTATTCTTGCCTGGAGAATTCCATGGACAGTGGAGCCTGGCGGGCTACAGTCCATTGGATTGCCATGAGTATGACACGACTAAGAGACTGAGCATGCACAGATATGCATATGTAAAGTTTTGTATATATATAATTTCCCCATGATCTAGGTTCAATGATGTAGTCATGTGACTATATAAATTATTTAGCTTTCTTGAAACTCAAATTCTAATAGTTGTGATGAAAGCCAATTGTAATGTTTTCAATAAAACCTGTCTGTGCTAAATCTTGTTATCATAAATGTTAGGTGACACACTTAATTATGCCATTCTTTAGAAATGCTCACTATCAGGCCTTTTAATGCAACAGTGAGTTAAGTATGCTACTTCCTGTACCAATGTGCAGAGACAAGTGAATGCTGACAGCTCTACCCGCCAAATCCAAGGATAAGTCTCCAAATTGTTCAGCTACTACTAAAGAAGCAATTGTCTCACCAGTGGGGTGATCACTCTTGCAAGCAGCACACACTTAATTGATCCTGTATGAGGGAGCAATCCTTTCCAGGAAATCCTAGGAACGGATTATTTTCTCAACAAGTAGAGACCAAGTAGTGGCGGTTTTTCAATGACTGAGAGACATTTGGCAGAACAAAAACTTGGAAATTGTGGTTTGCAAGGGTGTGTGCAAATCTCAACATAATGGGTCCTAGTCTAGGTATCTGGAGGTTAGCGTGACTGCAAGGATAATTGTTTTGTGGGTGAAAATACAAAGATATATATCTTAGCAACAAATAGGAGTTCTGGAGGGAAAATCAGGCTAAACCCTGAAATGGCAGAACCCTGAATGTTGATGTCATTTGTAAAGAACACTTTAGTACTCTCTAAAAATACACCACAAGTGCTTGCAAAGTTTCATGAATGCAACTCTCTCTCATTTGCTCCTGGCATGTTATTGAACTAATGCCCCCATTTAGGAGCCTAAGTGTCTTTGAATGTCTGACAAAATTAGAGATTTCCAAGTATTAGGAGGGAGAACTTAGCTTTCTGAAAGAGGCAATGACTGTTGTTTCACACTTAATTATTTCCATGCTTTGTTCATTGTTAAATTTTGTTACAAACTGTGCAGTGGTAAAATGGAGAACAAAACTCAACAGCAGACTCCTTTAGGGCTGTGTTTAACTATAGTCCAAGAAAAAAAATAATATTTACATGTTGTATTATGCCAGTGTTATAGATTATCTCACAGGGATCACTTTTCATTTCCATCCTTTTTGTTTTTGGTGTTACTTATAATTGGGAGGGGGGATCATTTGTGTATGGAAACTTGACTTTGTTTACACAGTCTCCTCAATTTTATGTAGAGTAAAAGTATATTCCTGCCAATCATAACATTCTCTTCCCATCATTTAAATACTTTGCAATTTTCTATAAGCAGCTTCATATGTACTCTTACTTTGTGATTTAGTAAATTTTGCACATAGCAATTAGACCTGGCAGGCCATATTTATATAATAAAGTGTTACTTAGTACTTAACAATAATATCAGAGAGTAGGAGAAAAGAGTGTTTAACCTCTGAAAAAATGGGGTTGGCAAAATATTTGAGAATTTTACTGTTAATATGTTTGGCTTGTCCAATATTTGTAATAGAGGTTTCATTTGAGCTCCTATTTTTTCTACAATTTAAGGAAAGTACAAAGAACTCCAGGCACTCTTACCTCTGCTGGAATTTTATTGAGAGGGTCACTGAAGTCAGGGAAGGGTCACTGCCTCCAATCCTGGACTGTTCAGATGATGGTACACAGATTACTTAATATGTTTTCTCTCTTCTCTAAATCAGCTTCTACTCTACTGTGTTTATAACATCGAACATTTGTTGTCTAGCCCTAGAAAATACAGTTTTAGGTGTGGACAGTCATTCTTCTATGTGTTTATTAATTGCAGAATAGGGAAGAGTGGTACTGGGCTCTGGAAGTTCTTTTTTGAGTTTGACATCCAGTGTTAATATCAGAAAACAAGTGGAAGAATCCTGAGGTTATATGTTGTAACTAACATCCAGCAGGGGCTTCTCTCTCTTGTTTTGAGTCCTTTCTTTTTTTTTATTTTTTTAGGAAAGTACTCTTTCCAAAAAATATATAAAAATATGAATCTTCCAAAGTCTTGAAAAATAGTATGTCTCTACTAAGTTAATGTTTAAACATTGTGTAAAGGGAAAGAATTACATCTCACCAAGTAAAGTAAACCTTCCTAAAAATTCTTGTTACCTTGGTTTCTCCTTAAAGTTCTTGTCTATGTAGTAGCTCGTTAGTGCTCAAAACTCTAGTTTTTGCATAGTCTGTTTCTTTTTTTCTCTCTTTGCAGATTTTTCCTTCCTAGGGCAGCATGGAAATGGCACCCCACTCCAGTACTCTTGCCTGGAAAATCCCATGTATGGAGGAGCCTGGTGGGCTGCAATCCATGGGGTCGCTAAGAGTCAGACACAACTTCACTTTCACTTTTCACTTGCATGCATTGGAGAAGGAAATGGCAACCCACTCCAGTGTTCTTGCTTGGAGAATCCCGGGGATGGGGGAGCCTGGTGGGCTGCCGTCTATGGGGTCGCACAGAGTCAGACATGACTGAAGTGACTTAGCAGCAGCAGGGCAGCATGGTGTCCTTGCTTGTGTTTAATCTACTCCCTTCTTCTAAAAGTGTTAGTTGCTCAGTCGTGTCCGACTCTTTGTGACCCCATAAACTGTAGCCCATCAGCCTCCTCTATCCATGGAATTCTCTAGCCAAGAATACTGGAGTGGGTTGCTATTTCCTCCTCTAGGGGATCTTCTCAACCCAGGGATTGAACCCTGGTCTCTTGCATTGCCAGCAGATTCTTTATTGTCTGAGCCACCAGGGACTACTCCCTGCTTCCAGTGCTTTCAATTCTGTAGTTCTGTTCATTACTACCATTGTCAAAACAGAGATCCAAGTCCTATAGCATGCAACAGAGAATGTTTTCTTCTTGGCAGTAGGGTGGAGCCAATGCTTCTATGTTAATTTAATTTCATCCTTGTCACATGTATTGCCGGGTGTATATAGGAAACACACAGTAGAGGCCTCCTGGAGGATGGCCTCTTATATACTACAGATAGCCCAGTAGATCCAGAATCACCCAGCACTAGGACAGCTAATACCTAAAGTTTGCCTGCCATGATCAAAAGTTCTATAAAAGTATAGCAAGTTAACAGAAATCTCTCATGTTATTTGAAAATATTTAAATCTGCAGCAGATTTTCAGAATGTATAGTGAAAGTATTACAATTAGGGGGGAACCAGAGAAAATGTAGAGTTTAGGTAAAAATGAGGCAATAATTGGAGTTTTGCACTTGGTTTCATTGACTGCCAACAATCCAAATGGTGCACAATGAAATCCATAAAACATGTTGCCAAGTTTCTGGTCAGTTGAAACTGCTATATTTCATTCTTCTATGGTAAAAAAATGTCTTCATTTTGGCCACGTGATATTATTTGTCTCATCTGGTTTCTTGGAGACTAAAGGCCCCTTCTTAACTGTACTAATAAATAGAAGAGTCACAAAGACACTGGGAGAAACGATGCAGCAACGCCACCCACTGAAACCACTGTGGGAGTGATAACGGAAGACTGCAGGCCCCACAGATGGTAAAAGAATAAGAAGATGGGGAGCTGTTTTGGGGTAAAATCTAACTTGCAAACTGGCTAGGATTCTGAGAAGAGGCACTGTGATGCGGTGGAGTGTGCTTTGGAATCACTTGGACTCATGCGTCCTCAGGCAAATGACTTGTTCTCTCTGAGCCAGTTTTCTCCTCTTTAAACACTGGAAGGGAAAATTTCTCTGCCTTTGACCTTGCGATTTAATGCGTTTCATTGACTCTAAGATGCCTTTTGTTCCCCCTACATTTTAACATTCCTGAAACGGTGTGTGCTTTGTAATCAATAGTGACTTACAATAACTGTTGTCTCAGTGGACTTATGTCCCATTGCCTGTGCCCTTATAAACATAAAATGTGCCAGTATCAAAACTACAAAATGTGAATGGGGGTCTTGGAAGAAAATCACAAGTGTACAGTATAGTGGAACGGTGTTTTACCCTTCAAGATTTAATGATGATAAGGAGAGAGTGAGGAGGTGATGAATCAGATGTATGGAGCTTTATCTACAAAGCTGAAGTCAAAAGCTAACTACATAATAGCAAAGCAGATTCAAGAACTCGAACTCAGTGCTCAGGTGCTCTGACTCTTTGGGACTCATGGACTTCAGCCCATCAGGTTCCTCTGTCTGTCGAATTTTCCAGGCAAGAATTCTGGAGTGGGTTGCCATTTCCTAGTCCAGGGGATATTCTCAACCCAGGGATAGAACCTGCCTCTCCTGCATTGGCAAGCAGATTCTTTACCATTGAGATACATGGGAAGCTCTAAGAACTAAAGACCAGTGGTTTACTTATTTGATGTAGTCTTTTAAGAAATGCAGCATCACCAGTGCCTTTGATGAAGAGAGGAAAGTATTATATTGGAAAATGTGGACAACAATTCTGAGGGGGAAAGTGATTTAGAAGACAACCCCTCAATGTGCAGCAGGGTTAGGAAAAACTTAACTCATTTTGCCCACATTTCCTATGTATGCAGAAGCATGATACATAATTTTTAAAAAGTGCTCTGAGACTGTAAAATGAACATGTTAAGTGACAAGAAAATACAGTGTTTGTTTTAAAATGAAAATTGTCTTTGCTTTCTGGTTTTTAAAATATTTGTGTCTTAATGGCAAGTTGTCTTAAATTCAGTAAGTTTCAATGTATCAATAGAAGTCTATCCACTAAAGCAAAGATACTGCCCAATACCAAGAGATGTTTTTACTGGACACTGATAGAGTGACTCTTTGGTTTTATGACCAACCTCCTCCCTGCCACCTCCCTGCCCCAATAAAAAGAACTGAAAAATTGCACTGATGGAAGTTGTTCATAATTAGGGAAGCTTTATAGCTTGTTCGTAGAGTTTGCATAAACCCTGATGTACAACCCTTACTAGAGCTAATTTGTTGTTTAGATGCTCAGTTGTCCAGCATTTTTTGTGACTCCATGGACTTCAGCCTGCCAAATTCCTCTCTCCATGGGATTTTCCAGGCAGGAATATTGGAATGGGTAGCCATTTCCTTCTCCAGGGGATCTAACTGACCCAGGTCTTGAAGCCACATCTCCTGCATTGGCCAGTGGATTCTTTGCTACTGAGCCACCTGGGAAGCCCCTAGGATTAATTAATGTGTAGTAAATTATAAACAATTTATGAAAAGATCCCAGCCTAGTCTGATACAAAATAGTTGATATAATTATGGTTACCATTATTAATAAAAAGTATAAAGTCTATGTATGAAAGCAACTCAAAGTGACTTTGGGTAAGTAAACCAATTATTATACACTTTTATGAATCAATAAATTTAGTTACAATATGGTAAATTGACCTGCCCAAACCATACAGTTTGCTATGCTAGAACCAGGGCTTGAATTAGGTTTTCCTGATTCAATTATTATCATGTGGCTTCATTTGTTGATTGCCTACTACATGGACACTGGGTCCATGTACAAAAATGTGTACAGTGTAGTCACATTACATGTGCATTTGCTTTATTCAAATTCAACCAAAGCACCGGGAAATGCGAATGAGAGCAAGAGACAATTTACGAGAGCAGCTAGTTCTGCCCACCTTCCCACTCAGTAAGCACATGTCCAGAGTGAGTGTGAGGTTGGGGCTGTGAATGTTTCTTTTCCTCAAAAGTCTCAGCTTTCAAGTGTTTCTCATGATGTGAACCTCTCCCCACACTGAGGATGATGGTTGTTTTTATAGATGTGCATGTATCATACAACATCACCCTGAAACACAATTCAACTACTCCATCGAGTGTTTAACATGAAGATACAATCTGTTCTAGTGCAGGAAAAACAACTAGCTATGTTGAACTAACCGGGAGATTTAAATTTAATACACTTAATGTTTGTTCTCTAGTGTGTTAACAAAACTACTTCATACTATGCTTCCTAGACCATACTGTGCTTCCTAGGCCAAAATATTTAAGAAATCTTCAAGGGTAATTTTGACTCTGTTTATTAAAATCTTGGAGCTTGTGGTACTTGAAGAAGGATACAATGGTGGATGTGGGGGTAGTGGATTGACAAGATGGATCAGAGAGGATAAAAACTGACAGGGAAACCCGATAGAAGACTCCCACAATACTTGGAGCAAATGGTAACAGAAGTCTCAACCAGTACAGTGGCAGCAAGGGCAGAGAAAAAGGGACTATGGAGCAGGTATGGAAGAGGCAGAAATAACAGGTAGGCAATGACTAGTTGTGGCCTCTTCTAGAGAAGGAAGAATTCAAGCTTACTCTGAGTTTTCTAATCTGGTAGATGAGGACAATGATTAGGATAAAAATGACAAGTGAAACAACTTACATGAATCGTTTTATCAATTTGAGGGAATATTGAGTGGCCCCAGGTGAGGTCAGTTGTGGATATATTGAGCTGTTTGAGCTAGCAGTGTTTGAGAGACAGCTGGGTGGAAAGCTCCAGTATGCAGAAAATACGAGATTTGTATTGGGGGGCATTGGGGGCTTCATATTTTAATCTAGTGAAGAAGATACAACTTTAATTAACCTGCCTTTGCTAGACTGAGAAGTATAGAATGAGAGAGTCTTGCATATTAATATCCCAGATTACAATGGCTCTAACCCCACTAATCGATTGCCCAACCATAGCTCCACCCTGTCTCATTCTTTGTTCCCCAGAAAGCAGAACCTGATGCAAACCCTTGTGCACCACTTCATTGTTAGGGATTTTAACCCCAGGTCGCTGAAATGAGGGAAAAGGGGAGTGAGGCAGCAAAGAAGAGGAGCTGGCATAAGAGTGTGTTTATTAGATTGCCAAAGCTTGGTATCAAAGATGATAGATTACCCAATCTCCCAAGATTCCATTGACATGACTAGTTCTCAGGGAAGCCCAGGGGGAGGAAGAGGGATTAATTTACTTTCTGGCTCCATTTCACCTGGGTCAAAGATTGCACTGTGGAGTTATAACTCTCAGGCTTTCAGGTGGTCTTGCATGGGTACTGCAGGGATCTCACTGCCTCTAAAGCCACAAAGTCTTATAAGGAAGCTCTCAGGTGAGGGCAACATGTGGGTGGTATGAGATGACTCTTGTGTTTTGCCCTGTGAACTCATGGCTGGTCACCAGAGCAGTGTCACGGTGGAAACAAATTGCTAATGGCTCTGGAAGATTGGAAAGGTCAAGAGGACCTCTGAGGGGTAAATTTCTAACCTAAAGCTGTCCCAGTAGATTCTGAGGATTCTGAGAGTCCCCAGAAGAATGGCTGAGAAGTGCCCATAAACCAGTCTGCCCGCTTCATCGACTGTGCTCACTCCAGCTTTGCGCCATCCAGCTGATGCCGCTCCGAGGTGCTCAAGAAAATGGCACTGCCTCTGCTGGCAGCGATCTTCAGGCAACAGTAGTGTCTGAGCAAGTTTGTGGTTCTGTGTTGCTGCCAAAGCCACTACTTGTGGGGTGTTAGAATTATTCTGGGTTCATGTGATGGTTGGGAATGAGGAAAGGACAAGAATCTAATCTCCAGCCTCTTTCCACACTTGTCACCAGCAGCTGAAAAACTCTGCTCTTACCGGTCACATGAAGTCCCACAGGACTGCTTCAACTTCTCCCTTCTGTTTCTCAGCTTCAGATCATCCCTCTCCTCACTCCACACACCGAAACACTTCATGTTTCTCTCATGAACTCATCTCTATCCAAAGCAAACAAACAAAAACCACCTTCCAAAAATTAACAAACCTATGCCCCACCCCCACCCCCCCCACAAAACAAAGGCAAGAAGTTCAGAGAAGCAGTCTTAAGCAAAAGCAGGGATTTATGTGGGAATCCAGTACACTGAGTACCAGTGCTCAGGTAAGAATATTTTCAGTTTCTCTGAGGACCATGGGTAGCTACTTACTTTTCATATGTGTCATCAAACGGGCCAGTGACCCCCCACCCTCCTCCAAAGACTAGTCTTAGGCTCCAAATTAATTGAAATCCCTTACCTTAGAGATAAAACTGCACAGAAGATAATCCTTGAAGTTAAATACTACTCGACTTAATAAATGAGTGTCTTAGCTTGGTTTTTCCCCAAAACAACCTGAGGCAAAGACTTGCAGCAGAAAATTCCTCTGGAAATTTGATCCCAGGGAGCAGAAGTTAGAAAGGAGTAAATTCAGGGAAGGAGAAGAAGCCAATCAAGAAGTCATTATCGAACTGTTTCCTAGTTAAGGGTGTCTTGGGACCTTGTGAGCAGCTGTTTGAAATGAACCACTCACCTAAGGGCTAAAAGAGAGGAGGAAGTGTTGATCTGTTGTCTCTTGTTCCCCATTGGTCAGGGATGCCTTCAGAAGAGTGGACTTACCTGCATGTATGTGTTGCAAGTTTTCTGCAAGTGGCCCATGTCAAGAAATACCTGTTAGGGACCCAAGGTGAGGTGCTGTGGGTTGCACCCATGAGAAACTGGCCAGAGCCTGCAAGGACTGGTCACCACAGCAGTGGCTATAGAGGGAAGTGGGGTTCAGAGGATCTGAGTGGTACACAAGCAAATCTGATCCATCTGACACAAGGAGGTTTCCTTTATGAAGCAAGAAAAAAGAAGAGGCCCAAGAACACAGATACACTTAGGAGTCTGGAGGAAAGATAGAAGGGGTTGAGAAGAGACCAATGAAAAGACACCAAAGAAGAAATAATAGCAATAATAACAGCTGCAGCTGTAACAACCATAGCAGTAGTAAAAATACTAATAACAGCAAGTGCTCTATAAATGTAGATCTGGGAGGCACTCTTCTATAACTAATTCATTTAATACACCCCTATGAGTTGAGCACAGTTATTTCCCCCATTTTATACATGGGGACACCACGTTGCTAAGAAGTTAGGATCAGCACTCTTGATTGGTGGAGACAAGCTTTGACTCTAGAGTCTGTACTCTTAATTACTTCATCACGCTGACCCAAGGAATATAAACATCCATGAGAGGAGGGAATGGGATAATTTGACAAAGAAGGGAGTGGGCAAAGGTCAGTGTTACTTATTAGGGAGAAGTGAATGAAGATAAAGAAAAGGCCATCTGATTTGTGACCAAGAGGTAATTGTCACTTTGGAAAAGAAGTTTGAGCTGAGTGGAGAGGGTGGAGTAGAGCCCCAGATCCGTTTCTGAAGACATTTGCTAATAAAGGGAGCAGTGTATTATTTTAGTGTAATACTCCCTTGTCCTAATTTCCTCATAGAAGAGAGGGATTTTACATCTTGGGAAGGAGAAGGCAATCATCAGGACTCTGAATATTGCTAAGCTTGAAAAGGCACAGTTCTGTCAGGTACAGAAAACGTCCCTCAGGTGATGTCCCTCGGGCTAAATGTCATCAATGAAAGGTTAAGGAGCAACACAGGACTCATCAGTGACAGGCAAAGTCTTTGGAGAGAAGAATAATGAGTATATTTTCATTCTCTCTCTCTCTCTTTTTTTTTTCGCCATTTCTGATTTCCCGCAAAATGGCAGAAAGGGACACACCGTTGCCAACCTTCTCTTTCCCTCCTCCCGCCTCATTATCTGAGGCCAGCCATTATACTACATTTTCTGTGCCTTTGGATAGAAAAGCCAACTCTTCAAACCATAACGTTGGCAGCAGTTTTCTTCCTACAGTTTGTAAAAATTAGCTCACAAATCAAAAGAATATGAGCCAAACATGCCACAGCCATTTGGATTTACATGAAAGAGAAGCCATCAACACCTCCCTATCTTGGCTGATGAATGTATCTGATATTGCAGACTTCTTTCTTGGTTCTTTCATGACCGCAAGACCAAAGCTAATCATTCCAATTAGACAAACTTCCAGATTATAGCTCTGAAGTCAACTCAACAAGTAACATATCCAGCAATGTAATTTGCCAAGTTTAATTCAGAGGTTGAGGGAGGGTGGTAGGTGGAGGGGAGACAGTTCCTGATTTATCACAGCAGCTAAAACTATACTTCAGTCTGAATACAAAACAAAGCAATAAAGCTAGATTCAGGGCATTCTAGCTTCTGATCATCATGCTTTACCAATATTTAAAAAAAAAAAAGGAAAAAAGAAAAAGAAAAACCTAAGTTAAGAACATTATCTTGTAGAAGCTCTCAAAATAGTTGCAAAATATGTGAGACGTCTTCAAAGGATTTAGTTAAATGTTTTTAAAAATCAAACCCAAAGAGAACTAGAATATATGCATAAATATTTACCAGTTATGATGGTAGGGTAGTCTTTCTTAGAATGGAAAAGAAAAAAAATCATGTGGAAAAAGATTAACAGATTTCATCATACAAATACTTGATTTTTCTGTACTAAACAAAGACTGCCTCAGTTCAGTTCAGTTCAGTCACTCAGTTGTGTCCAACTCTTTGTGATCTCATGAACTGCAGCATACCAGGCCTCCCTATCCATCACCAACTCCTGGAGTCCACCTAAACCCATGTCCATCGAGTCAGTGATGCCATCCAACCATCTCATCCTCTGTCATCCCCTTCTCCTCCTACCCTCAATCTTTCCCAGCAGCAGGGTCTTTTCCAATGAGTCAGCTCTCCTCATCAGGTGGCCAAAGTATTGGAGTTTCAGCTTCAACATCAGTCTTTCCAATGAACACCCAGGACTGATCTCTCTTATGATGAACTGGTTGGATCTCCTTGAAGTCCAAGGGACTCTCAAGAGTCTTCTCCAACACCACAGTTAAAAAGCATCAATTCTTCTGTGCTCAGCTTTCTTCACAGTCCAACTCTCACATCCATACATGACTACTGGAAAAACCATAACCTTGACTAGACGGATCTTTATTGGCAAAGTAATGTCTCTGCCTACCTGCCTGCTAATTCACTTCAGTTGTGCCCGACTCTTTGCGACCCCATGGACTGTATCCTGCCAGGCTCCTCTGTCCATGGGATTCTCCAGGCAAGAATACTGAAGTGGGTTACCATGCCCTCCTCCAGGAGATCTTCCTGACCCAAGGATCGAACCTGTATCTCCTTCAGCTCCTGCATTGCAGGCAGATTCTTTACCTGTCCTAAGACAAATGGAGAAGTATATTTTCAACATATATAATATGCAAATGATTTATAACCTTACTTTACTTTTAAAAGATACAGTGGGATATAATTCACATACCATAACATTTACCCAGTTTAAGTGTACAATTAATGGTATTTTGTATAGTCATCACTGCAATTAATTTTAGAATATTTTATTACTTCAAAAAGAAACCTCTGTGCCTATTAAAGATCATTCCCATTTCCTCCCATCCTATCAGCCCTAGGGGGTTTCCACTTTCTGTATCTGGATATTTTCCACTGAGGACATTTCATATAAATTGAATCAAGCAAAAAGTAGTCTTTTGTGATGGGCTTCTTAGCATGTTTTCAAGGTTCAACCATTTGCAACATCTATTAGTACTTGGCTCTTTTTTTTTTTTTTTTCCCCATTGAGATGTAGTTCCCACATCATAGATTTAACCCTTTTAAAGTATACAATTCAGTAGTTGTTTTTTATATTCAAAAAGTCATGTAACCATCACCGCTAATTCCAGACATTTTTGTCACTCAAAAAGAATTACCATACCCATTAGTAGTCAGTCCTCATTTCCCCCTTTCTTTAGTCTCTGGTAACAAGCAGCCCACCTACTCTGTGGATTTGTGTATTCTGGATAATTCAAATCAGTGGAGTCAGAAAATATGTGGTCTTCTTTTACTTAAAATACTGTTTTCAAAATTCATCCATGTTATAACATGAATTGATACTTCATTCCTTTTTAATGGCTGAATAATATTACATTATATGGATATGCCATATTTTATTTATTCATTTACCAGCAGATGGACATTTGCTGGGGTTTTCCACTACTTAGCTATTAAAAATAATATTGTTATGCACACCTATATACAAGTTTTATGGGGTTTTTTGTGAATATGTGTTTTCATTTCTCTTGACTATATGCCTAAGAATTTCTAGGTGATATAGTAAGTCTATGTTTAACGTTTTGAACAACTGTCTTCCTATATCAAGATATTCCCACCAGCAGTTTATGAGGACCCTGACTTCTCTACATCCTCTTTAAAACTTGTTATGATCTTTTAGCTTATAACCATCTTAGTGAATGAAAGTGATACCTCATTGTGGTTTGGATTTGCATTTCCCAATACACTACTTTAATACTTTAATACCTAATGATGTTGAGAGCCTTTTCATGTGCTTATTGGTCATTTGTATATTTTCTTTGGAGAAATGTCTGATGACATCTTTTGTTCATTTCTTAATTGGGTTATTTGTGGTTTTGTTATTAAATTGTAAATGTACTTTATGTATTCTGGACACAAGTCCCTTATCTGATAGATACTTTATAAATATTTTATCCCTTCTTTGGGTTGTCTTTTCATTTTCTTGACAGTGTTCTTTGAAACACAAAAGATTTTAGTCTGAAAATGTCCAAGTTTTTCATTTTGCTGGGGTTTTGGGTGTTGCATTTAAGAATTCCTGCCTAATTCAAGGTCATAAAGATTTACCCATATTTTCTTCTAAGAATTTTGTAACTTTTAGATCTTCTATATGTCTTAGATCCCTTTTGAGTTAATTTTTTTGTGTTATAAATTCTCTTGCTTTCTTTTACATGTAAGTCTCCAGTTGTCTCAGCATTATTTATTGAAGTGACTTCCCCAATGAATTATCTTGGCTTTCCTGTCAAAAGTCAACTGACCATAAGATACAAGGATTTATTTCTGGGCTGTAATTCTATTCCATTGATCTATTTGTCTATCCTTTTGCTAGTGATACTGTCTTAATTCCTGTAGCTTTGCAATAGCTTTGAATTCAGGAATTTTAAGTCCTCTAAATTTGTTCTTTTTTTTTTTTTAATATTGTTTTGGTTCTTCTGCGTCCTTTAATTTTCCATATGAATTTTAAGATCAACTTGTCACTTTCCGAAGCTGTGATTTTGATAGGCACTATGTTATGGGGTCGCAAAGAGTCGGACGTGACTGAGCGACTTCTGTGTGTGTGTGTGTGTGTGTGTGTGTGTGTATGTTGAATCCATAGATCAATTTTGGAAATATTACCATCTAAACAACATTAAGTCTTTGTCCCAGAAACATGGGATATCGTTCCAATTAGGTATTCTTTAATTTCTTTCAATGATTTTTTGCTGCTTTGAGAATACAAGTTTTGTGCCTCTTTTGTTAAATTTTGTTTTATTCCTAAACATTAAATTTTAATGCTATTTATAAAGGAATTCTTAACTTCATTTTTATTTTTTGTTATTGTATAAAAATACAATTGAGTTTTGAATTATGATCTTATACAGACACCTTGGTGAAACTGCTTGAACTTGTTCAAACAGTTTTTTAGTAGCTGCCTTAGGATTTTTATATACAAAATTATGTTATCACAAATAGTTATACTTCTTATATCCTTAACTTTTAAGAAGTTCTTTCAAAGCAACAAGAAAAAGACAAACACCCTAACAAAAACTGGCAGTGAATGTGAGTACATAGTTCACAAAAGAACTGTACATGGCCAGTAAGATACACTTAACCTCACTAGGACTTAAAGGGGTGCAAATTTAATCAATATGATACTACAATTTGCCTATGAAAATAGCAACACTTTTAAAAAAGGAATAATATCCATTTTTGACCAGAATCCTACACTTAATTGAGTGGAAAGTTCTCCTGTAGTGTTATTTGGGGATGTGTATTAATTGTTTTAACGATGTCTACAATGTTAATCCGATAATTCTTATTCCAGAAATTTATTCTAAAGAACTAATCAGAGATGTACATAATGATTTGTGTACAAAGAGACTCATAAAGCATTATTTGTAATATAGAAAAATGGAAAAATCTCAGATTCTTGACAATAAAAAACAGATTCATATTCATACGATGGAATACTACAATATCATAAAAAATTAATTGCTTGAGATGTGCCTGGTCATAGGAACAGGCCCCTGATATATTATTAAGTGAAATAAACATACATATTATAATTCCAATTTTCTTCAAAATTACTTTGTGTATGTGTGTTATGAGTGTAAATATATAAACATATACACATCGTGGTTTATTGCTGAATGAGAAAATGTGAATTTCATGTGATTTATTTTCTTCTTTATACTACTTTTATTCTCCAAGTTTTACATTTATACTCATTTATTACTTTTATAATAACAAAAAGCCGTAAAATCGTTAGAAAAACTTATCGAGGCTGATGTTCTGATCCATAGAGCCTCTATAGCTAGGACAATTGAAGTGGTATCAAAAACCAGATTCTTCCAGGTGGGAAGGCTGTGCTATGCAAGTGTAGCTAAATACAAGTAGAGAAACTGAAAATTTTCTGACTTCTGTTGCCAGCCTTGAACATACGGTACATGCATGTTCAGGCTCTAAGTCGTGTCCCACTCTTTGCAACCTCATGGACCATATTCTGCCAGACTCCTCTGTCCATGGGATTTCCCAGGCAAGAATACTAGGAATATTCCAATAGTGGGTTGCCATTTTCTTCTCCAGGGCATCTTCCCAACCCAGGGATTGAATGGTATTTTTCCCCTGCGTTGGTTTATTTGACTTTTTTCCCTTGTGAAGATTCACCTAAAGAGAATTAAAAAGTATGTCTGCTTCTCACGCTCTCTGCCCTGGAAAAAACAGACCTCTGATATCATTCTAAAGTGTCTAGCATTCTATACACTATCTCACTCCCACAAGTAAATGGATTTTGCACTTCAGGACCAATAAAGGGATTGATAGGGGCTTCTGAGAATCAGAAAATGTGGCATTGACTGGACTAAAGAAAGGAAGAAGGCAGACACTGAGAAAGGAACAGCCTTGGAGGCTAGTGAGTCCAACAGGAGCCCAGGCTGAATTTACTTTCTGGTGAGGTGGCTGCAAGGTACACCTCGTGAGGCTAAATAACAGCCTTGGCTGCCTGGAATGTGCAGATTTGGGGAGCTAGGTTTGGCCTGAAAGACTGTAGACACCTGACTTCGTTCTAAATGGATTAGGCTGCCCACCGTGAACCTCGGCAGTGACAGTGATGAAGTGAAGGCCTGAGTACCGTTGTTCCAGATGTTCCGGACAGCATCAGTCCAGAGACTTTTCTGGACCCTAGGAATGGTGTGTGAGACCTCCCCTCCTGTAATGATACTGTGCCTCTCCACAATCTGGCAAGTAGTGACTTCGGGCTAGAATTTAAAAGTAATATACTCTTTTCCTGCATCTGAGTATCATGGATGGGATTCATAGCTATTTGGCAGTCATAAACCAAAATTAGCAAATTATCAATGCTCGCTGAAGGCTAGTTCAGCGTTTTCCTAATAAGTCTGGCAGAAGTATAGTAATTTGGCTTCTACTCTGTGAGTTATTAGGAATTCCTACTAGTTTCAGAAAGAATGCAGAGTTATCTGTGTATCATTATTGTTGACTGAAACTTTCCATGATTTTCAACTTCCAATCTCTTATCTTTTTCATTATTTCACTAATTTTAAATTTTACTGTTAGTTTTGCTTCACCCTTATTATTTTTGTTTGCTGTGGTTTGTTCAGTTCACCCGGTGATGCTTATGATGATGTGTGTTTACATCAACAGAATTGTACCCTACAATTTCTCCATATATAAATAGATTTTTAGACATCTGTTGGTCACTCTATATCAAATACCCATCCCTTGTTGCTAAACAGGTGTTTGTATAATAATTATGACTCCTCCCTCAATCATATTGAATAGTGGAATTTGATTGTGATTGTAAATTTTTTTTTTTCCTGCTAAAATTTGGAATGGGTGGAAACTTACTTACTAAATGAGACTTGATCAGTAAGTTTGGGGATTTCCTTATAGCTCAGTTGGTAAAGAATCTGCCTGAAATGCAGGAGACCCCAGTTTGATTCCTGGGTCAGAAGATCCACTGGAGAAGGGATAGGCTACCTACTCCAGGATTCTTGGGCTTCCCTTTTGGCTCAGCTGGTTAAGAATCTGCCTGCAATGCAGGAGACCTGGATTCGATCTCTGGGTTGGGAAGATTCCCCTGGAGAAGGCTACCCACTCCAGTATTCTGGCCTAGAGAATTCCATGGACTATACCATGGGGTTGCAAAGAGTCGGATACGACTGAGTGACTTTCACTTTCACTCAGAGATCATAACTACCCTGCCGTCTCTGAGGCTCTTGGCTTCTTCACTTTTTCCTTCCCTTGCCTTTTTGCCTCAGAAGTTATAGAAACAAGAGATGAAATTCCAATTTATCAGTTTCAGTGTTGGAACCATATGTTTTGCATTTGATATAAAAGTCATGAAG
The DNA here is from genome assembly GCF_003369695.1 of Bos indicus x Bos taurus. Taxonomy (NCBI): domain Eukaryota; kingdom Metazoa; phylum Chordata; class Mammalia; order Artiodactyla; family Bovidae; genus Bos; species Bos indicus x Bos taurus. The sequence goes on along the minus strand of NC_040083.1, from coordinate 27,043,989 downwards.
AGGTATTAGCTTATACAAAGTAAAAAAAACCTCTTTTTTGATGTGTCAGCAGCAAAAATTCTGTGAGGTAAATCACGTGTAATGATAAGTTTTAAGACTTGATTTATACCTTGCAAGTCAGATATTCCTTAGCATTGATGCTAAATTTTATTTGGGGCAATGTTTTAAAATTATGAAAAAAAGTTATTTTTAGTACTTAAACATTTAGAAAATAATGTAATGTATATTGTACCTAGCACCCACAATGAGTAAATGTTAACATTTTATAATAGTCCCTTCATTTAATTTTTTAAACTAAAACATTTCAGATATATCTGAAGCTTCTCTTTTTATGGTTCTGTTTTCCTTTTTCTCAAGACAAGCATGTGCATAATTTTGATATACATCTAACTTCTGGTACATGTTTCTATACTATTGTTACATAAGTATGTTTTCCTAAACTAAAGCATTGTTGTATGTTTTTAAATTTTGTTTATTTTTTCGTTGAAGGATAATTGCTTTACAGAATTTTGTTGTTTTCTGTCAAACATCAACATGAATCAGCCATAGGTGTACATATGGTGTCCCCTCCCTCTTGAACCTCCCTCCCATCTTCCTCCCCATTCCACCACTCTAGGTTGATACAGGGCCCCTGTTTGAGTTTCCTGAGATATACGGCAAATTCCCATAGCAAGTGTTGATGTTACTCTCTCCATATATCTCACCCTCTCTTCCCCTCCCCCCATGTCCATAAGTCTGTTCTCTATGTCTATTATCCATTGCTGCCTTGCAAATAAATTCATCAGTACCATCTTTCTAGATTCCATATATATGTGTTAGTATACGATATTTACCTTTCTCTTTCTGACTTACTTCACCCTGTATAATAGGCTCTAGGTTCATCCACCTCATTAGAACTGACTCCAATATGGTCCCCTTTATGGCTGAGTAACATTCCACTGTGTGTATGTACCACAACCTCTTTATGCATTCATCTGTTGATGGACAACTAGGTTGCTTCCATGTCCTAGCTATTGTAAATAGTGCTGCAATGAATATTGGGGTACATGTGTCTTTTTCAATTTTTGTTTGCTCAGGGTATATGGCTATGAGTGGGATTGCTGGGTCATATGGTGGTTTTATTCCTAATTTTTAAAGGAATCACCATACTGTCTTCCATAGTGGCTGTATCAATTTACATTCCCACCAACAGTGCAAGGGGGTTCTGTTGTGTTTTAAAATTTACTTAAATGACACTATAAAGTACATGTCATTCTGTAACTTTGTTTCTCATTCATCATTATGTTTTTGGAATTTGTTTACGCATACAGATTTAGTTATTTATTTTATGTAGTTCATTATTTGGGGCTTCCCTGGTGGCTCAGATGGTAAAGAATCTGCATGCAATGCAGGAGACCAGTGTTCCATCCCTGGGTTGGGAAGATCCCCTGGAGAAAAAGAATGGCTATCTACTCCAGTATTCTTACCTGGAGAATGTGATATATATAGCACCTTTTATTTTTCCATTCAACTACTGGAGGGCCAATCAAAATTTATTCTGCAAGTTATCAGCATAGCTATCATGTCCTACAGGAAGTTTTCTCTATCTCTTCCTTCTTCTCACCATCAAGTTATGGTAAATGTCCTTCTTCCTCTTTGCTTGGCCACCTGTATCATAGATTTCATCATATATTATTGAAAATGACTCCCTTTGTCTTAGATTATAGACGCCTCAAGATCAGGGACCCTGTAATCTGTTCATAGTATTCATGGTGCAGACCCCAGGCCAGCACTGTGCATGGCACATGGCTGGTGCTTTGGGATAAATGGATGAATAAATGACTTTCTGCCACAGAATAACCTATGTCAACGACTTGCTGATGTAGCTTAAAATGAAGGTCCCAAACCAGGCCTTCATGAAGCCACAGTGTTCTATCTGCCAAACTTAGTTGTTCCTTCCAGTTGAATAATGGTGGTCTTTTACCCTTTGAGGTTACAGCAAATTAATCTAATGGATACAGTATTCTTAATCTTAAGTTTGTTAAACCTTTGCCACCTGATACCACTTGGTCATAGTAAAATCTAATGTTAAACGGTATCTGCTTTTATTCTAAATTATGCACTTATTTTAAAATAAATAAATCACAATTTCCTGATATTTCATAACAAATACATTGTCAGGTGCCCTGCCACTTGAGTAAATATGAGAAGCACTGTGTTTACTACATAAAAACATAGGTACTTAAGTTGCCCTCTGCTGCTGCTGCTGCTGCTGCTAAGTTGCTTCAGTCGGGTCTGACTCTGTGTGACCCCATGGACTGCAGCCTACCAGGCTCCTCTGTCCATGGGATTTTCCAGGCAAGAGTACTGGAGTGGGTTGCCATTGCCTTCTCCGAAGTTGCCCTCTACTTTCATTAATAATGGTTTTTTAAAACATACAATTCAAAGTAGTCAATTTCCTAAAGTTAAAAAATAGTCATAGGTATAAAGGGATATTCTTTTCCCAGGAGAAAACCTTATAAAATTTAAAGTAATTATTATTATACATTCTGACTCCCTCAGCCTAGCCAACTTGGTAGTGGCAAGAGTTCATTCAGAGGCTTAGTGAGAAGGAGGCAGCTCTAGGCACAGCCCACCAGCCATCCCCCTGTTGCCATGGATACCAGTGAAACCATGACTTTTATTATGGACTGCCACCCTATCCCTCATTTCCCTAGATGCTTGAAGACCCAAACTTTAAAACTTCCTATGCAAACGGGAATAGAAGAAAGGAACTATCTCCCCCACCATAATTAAAATGCTTCCACTCCCAACTGTATATGCAACCTTGATAAGGATGATGTCTTAGCTGCTTGCCCACTTATCAGTCCCTCTCTGCACTGTCTCTGGTCTCTTTACCCACAAAGGGAGAGGAAGAATGGGTCATGAAAGGATAATGTTGTCTCTGTGGGACTGTTCAGAACTCTTGTGGGGGGCATTGGACTTTCCGAAGTGCTTAAACAAATCTTCAAGCCAATTTTCTAATGTTATGGGGCAAGGTGACCTTAGTTAGCATATGGATTGCACATGCGTTAGCCTCTTTATTCCTCCCCACAACCCTAAAATGTAAGTATTATTTTATCCATGCTTTACAGATAAGGAAACTGTAGTCTGGAAAACTTAGTAATTTCTCCCAAATCTAATTAGAGATGGAATTGGAATTTTTACTCATTATATAAAATGGCCTCCCTATCAACACACATTTTAATGTACTAGCAAGATGCTATTTGCTTATGAAGTATCCCTATAAAAGTCTAGAGTGGACTGATAAAAGGATATTAACCCAAACAAATGGGTTTGCAGAGGGGTTGTCTTTTTTCTTTTTATAGTTCATCTATTTAATTCATTCAAACAGAATTTATTGAACATTTATTTTATTCTAAGCATTTGATGAAAAAGATACATGGTTTCTACCACTGAGTGGTATATATATTTATATAATTATGATGGAGTCTCATAGGTATCCCAGGAACGGAATATGCAAAATATATGGGAGTCAGGGGAGTGGATGACAACTTTATACAGGGTTGTACAAATCTTCAAAGAAGAGAAGACATGTTAGATTAATCTATGAGATCGTGTAGGCTTCCCTAGTGACTCATTGGTAAAGAATCTGCTTGCAATACAGGAGACACAGGAAATGCGGGTTCAATCCCTGGGTCGAGAAGATCCCCTGGAGAAGGGCATGGCAACCCACTCCAGTATTCTTGCCTGGAGAATCCCATGGACAGAGGAGCCTGATGTCCTACAGTCCATAGGGTCACAAAGAGTTGGACACGAATGAAGCAACTGAACATGCAAACATATGCATGAAATTGTGTAGAATGAAGGAGTCATGATGAAAGACCTGGTTAAAAAACATTAGTTCTTTATCTGATGTGACTTTGGGCAAATAACAATATTTCTGAGTCTTATGTCTCCTCATGATGAAGACAAAAAAATATATTCCTCACCCAGTTAATGGAAAGATTATACGTTAACAGTGGGAGTAATTGTTATAGATGGTTGAAGAGGTAGTTCATGAATAGAGAAAGTGAAAGTGAAGTTGCTCAGTCATGTCCGATTATTTGCAACCCTATGGACTGTAGCCTACTAGGTTCCTCCATCCATGGGATTTTCCAGGCAAGAATACTGGAGTGGGTTGCCATTTCCTTTTCCAGGAGGTCTTCTCGACCCAGGGATTGAACCCGGGTCTCCCGCATTGTAGGCAGACACTTTACCATCTGAGCCACCAGGGAAGTCATCAGTGGGAGTGGTCGTTATAGATGGTTGAAGAGGTAGTTCATGAACAGAGAAGCCCCAGTGAAAACCTTAGTGATGCTGCAAGCCCTTACTGGTTACTGCTGTCAGCTACACTGCCCCTAGACCAGAGACTATTGCTCTTTTAACTTGCATATGCAAACAACAGATCTGCAGATTTCTGTCCCAGACTTACCCCTAGATACAAAGCTGAGGAGATGGAATTGTAGCCCCTATTCTAGAAAAGTTCTATGCTGCTTTGGGGACCAGACAACTGGCAGTGAGGCAGGGAAGGGAGAAGAAGGGCCTGCAATCTATTATTCACCCCTCCTCCCATTCTCATCAGAGAAATTTACACAGTCCTCCCAGTTTTACTCCTTTGAATCCTTTCTCAGGTCCAGGCCACTTTTCTAATTTTTTTTTCCTTAACTGTTCCTCTAGAATTTTCTCTAACGATAAAAACTATTAATGTTATGAACACAATTTCTTTGGCTTGAGTAATTTTACTGAGTATGGATATGCCTATGCTTGAATTCAGCCAAACTTACATAAAATTTTTCTCTAAGTCATCTATGACTGAGAGGGGATCCCAGAATAGTGGCTCCTCTCTTGCCACTGTTCTAAGTATTGTAATTCTATTCACTCATTTCATCCTGATGACATCCTTGCGAGGGAGGCAGTCATTACCCCACTTTTACTAGCAAGAAAACTAGAGCAGAAGAACACAAAGCAATGTGTCCAAAGTCAAGTTGTTGGTAGTGGCAGAGCAACTGAACCCTGGCAATCTACTATGTACTTTTAACCACCATGCTATCCTGAACCTGTAGAGAATATTCAGCCAATATCTATATATATGATGTTTAAGCAAAGAAGCTAAATTTTAGGTTGGCCTCAGATCAATATTCTGACCTGTGCTGTGGTACCAGTGGTTTTAATTAAATTGTTTTTTTTGGTGTGATCTTTGGATTGATGCCTAGAGAGTAAAAGAGAATAAAGATAATAAGTAGGTCAATATGTAACTGGCTTGTTTTGATTACTCTAAAATGCTCCATTTTCTAAGATGACATCTTGGCCTCAACAACTTTGTGGCACAATTCCAGGGTATTTACATAATCCAGTCATTTGAAAGAAGGGGAAGGGGGGTAGAAGGGAGGAAGAAGGAGAGAGAAGGAGGAAGAGGAAGAAAAAGAGAAGTGCACAGAGATTAAGTGGGGTGAAATTTGCAGGAGGAAAAAGTGATCAAGCCTCTAGAAGTGTGGAGTAGATACAGAATTTAAATGCCTTTTGACATTATTTAGAAATTTGTGTGTGTGTGTGTTAGTTGCTCAGACGTGTCTGACTCTTTGCGACCCCATGGACTCTAGCCCACCAGGCTCCTCTGGCCATGGAATTCTCCAGGCAAGTAACAATAAAAGAAAAGATCTCAAGGTTAAAAAATGGATATTAAGCAAATTAGAGAGGTTGCCAGTGATATCCACCAATTTATCAATGTTCCTTGGAGTCCCCTATGCTTTGCTTGATCATTTAAGTAATGTCTTCTAATTCCTTTTCCAAACAGCCACCCTGAACACATTAACACTGATATTGGTCAGGCCCAGCCAATTCAAACACCGTTTATAGAGCAGGATGTTTTGTTAAGCTTACCAATAAGAAGGAAATTTTTGAAAAATCATTTTATTTACTTGCAAGAATAAGTGGTTTTAGGATTTCAAGTATCAGAGTTATTCAACATACACCTTATCTCCTTAAATGGAGTTTTGTCTTGGGGAACTTTTAAAACAAAATCTGTAGAGCTGGAATTATCCAATGGCTAGAGAATCCATTAAGCAAAGAAAGGGAAAAGCAAATCATGTTCTCTCAATATCTAGCTCAGTTAGGTTACCAGTTATTGATTTAGTCTGGGATACAGTTGCATTAAATCTTCTTCATTATAAAAGTCCTATATATCTTTTAGCTTCTCTATCTATGCTTTAATCTCTGAGTTCAAAATGAAGCACAACATGCACAAACCCTTTTAAATGTTCTTGTGTAACTGGGAACATGTTTGTTCAGAAAGTCTCTCCCAGCATTGTGATTTGATTTGGTTTGGCCAGGAGTTCCTCTAATAATTAAAACATCCTATCAGAGAAATGCAAATCAAAACCACTATGAGGTACCATTTCATGCCAGTCAGAATGGCTGAGATCCAAAAGTCTACAAGCAATAAATGCTGGAGAGGGTGTGGAGAAAAGGGAACCCTCTTACACTGTTGGTGGGAATGCAAACTAGTACAGCCACTATGGAGAGGAGTGTGGAGATTCCTTAAAAAACTGGAAATAGAACTGCCTTATGATCCAGCAATCCCACTGCTGGGCACACACACTAAGGAAACCGGAATTGAAAGAAACACATGTACCCCAATGTACATTGCAGCACTGTTTATAATAGCCAGGACATGGAAGCAACCTAGATGTCCCTCAGCAGATGAATGGGTAAGAAAGCTGTGGTACATATACACAATAGAGTATTACTCAGCCATTAAAAAGAATACATTTGAATCAGTTCTAATGAGGTGGATGAAACTGGAGCCGATTATACAGAGTGAAGTAAGCCAGAAAGAAAAACACCAATACAGTATACTAATGCATATATATGGAATTTAGAAAGATGGTAACAATAACCCTGTATGCGAGACAGCAAAAGAGACACAGATGTATAGAACAGTCTTTTGGACTCTGTGGGAGAGGGAGAGGGTGGGATGATTTGGGGAAATGGCATTGAAACATGTATAATACCATATATGAAATGAGTCGCCAGTCCAGGTTCGATGCACGATACTGGATGCTTGGGGCTGGTGCACTGGGATGACCCAGAGGGATGGTACGGGGAGGGAGGAGGGAGGGGGGTTCGGGATGGGGAACACGTGTACACCCGTGGTGGATTCATGTTGATGTATGGCAAAACCAATACAATATTGTAAAGTTAAAAAATAAAATAAAATAAAAAAATAAATAAAACATCCTACCATTTACCCTGTATGGCCATCTGACCTGAAAACCATTCAACGTCAAAATCCTTTTGTTTGTGATTTCTTCTTTGGACTATTATCCTACTTTTCTAAATTCTGACTATGAATTATGAATAATAACCTAGATCAGAGTGATTCCTTCAAGTTTTCCAAGGCCTTGCACTGGAAATGCAGAATTGGGGGGCCCTACTTAAGTGGAGCTCCTAAGTTGGAGTCTGCCTTCTAACAATCTCTAAGCAAATGGTGAACATGTAAGAGTGATGCAGTGGTAAAGAATCCGCCTGCCAATGAGGAGATGCAGATTTAATCCCTGGGTCAGGAAGATCCCTGCAGTAGGAAATGGCAACCCACTCCACTCCAGTATTTTTGCCTGGAAAATTCCATGGACAGAGGGGCCTGGCAGGCTACAGTCCATGGGGTCATAGAGAGTGAGACATGACTGAGCAGCTGAGCATGCATGCAAGTGAATGGTAGATTCAAGTTTGAGAAGCTGTGCTCTAAGGAGTGGCTGCATAGGGTGATGTCAGTCAAGTAGAGGTAATGCCAATGGTCAGAGAATAGCCTTTCTTCAACTTGCTCGTGAAAAAAGAAAAAAGCATTTTTCTTTGGCAATAAATGTAGAAGTAAGTACCAAAATATTGTATTCTTTAGCTGCAATTGCATTTATTTCTGAGCAAAAGAGCATGACTTAAGCAATTAAAGAGAGTGAAGTGATAAGGTAGTGGGTTAATTTGACTGGAGGAAGTTCAACCTGATCAGGTGTGAGGATCGCATCCAGTCCGGTTTTTAGCACCTGCAGCAACTGGTTTTGGTTTTCATCTGTCATTTTTATTCATCATTTTATTTAAAACTCCCATTGACAACTCACAGATCACCAGGCATGATTAACTGTTAATTGTTTTGACAAGATGCTTTATGTCACCACTTTAATTGTTGTAGCATTGACCTGGGAACATTTTTTACTTTTTTCTTAAAACATTTCTTTGTCATTTTGTATTCTTTCTTTGTTTAGATCATCATAATATAGAATAAGGTAAGAAAAAGAAAGGTAAGTGAATAATTTTGTTTTGTAAAAACAAACATATACTACACATGGGCATTGACTTGAAAATATTCCAGAAAAATAGTTTAGTTTGCTAGATTTATATGATCACTAATATTCATAATCTTCACTGGAATATAAAAATAATAATTACAGGGACTATGTTTTCTAGGCACTTCCCAGGTGTCTCAGTGGGTAAAGAATTCTCCTGCAATGCAGGAGACTCAGGAGATGTGGGTTCAGTCTCTCAGTTGGGAAGATCCCCTGGAGGAGGGCATGACAATCCACTCCACTATTCTTTCTGGAGAATCTCATGGGGCTACAGTCCATGTGGTCACAAAAAGTTGGACATGACTGAGTGCCAAACACACATGCATGTATTTTGTAGATCCCTAAATTAAAACATCCATTACCAAGAACAAAATATGTAAAATTAAAATATCTTGGGAAAACTGATTAGTAGGTTAATTATTGTTCATAAATTGAAAGATGATTTTAGAAAAGTTTACAGACTCATAGTGGAATTAAATGCAACATTATTTTAGGTAACATTCCTAATCTTTTAGAGGACTCAATATGCATAGTATTGCTTATATTTTTAAGACTGTTAGTTGAAAGGCAAAGTATTCAGAGAAAGGTATATATTATTCTAAATATATCACTTGGTACATTTTCACAGAAGGAACATACTCAAGAAGCAGAATAGAAGCAACACCACAAAGCCCCTCTTGTGCTCTCTTGTATTCCCTCTCACTCACTATACTGCCTTTTAACAGCATAATTTAGTCTTACCTGTATTTGTACTTCTGTATAAATAGAATTACAGAGGTATTCTCTATTTCTTTCGACATTGTTTTTGAGATACACCCAAATTACTGTGTGTAGTTTTAGGTCATTCATTCTAATTGCTGTATAGAATTTCACTTTGAAGATATAAAACACTATCCCTTCTACTGTTGATGGGCATGTAGGCAGTTTCAGTTTTTTGGATATTACAATTAGTGCTGTTCTGAACATTCTAGTATGTATCTTTGGGTGAACCCAGATTGGTATTTGTGTATCTACTTGAGAGTGCAATTGCTAGATTTATAATGTTTTGCTTTAGTAGATTTTGCCAACTAAAATAGTTTTATCTGTTTATACCCTGGTATATGAGATCAAGGGCTACCCAGTTGCTCTAGTAGTCAAGAGTCTGCCTACTAATGTAGGAGATGTAAGAGATGAGGGTTTGATCCCTGGGTCAGGGAAGATCCCCTGGAGAAGGGCATGGCAACTCACTCCAATATTCTTGCCTGGAGAATCCCATGGACAGAGGAGCGTGGCAGGATACAGTCCATAAGTTTACAGAGTTGGACATGACTGAAGCGTCTTAGCATGTACGCGCATATGAGATCAAATTTTTCCACCTTCTCTCCAATGGTTGTTATCATTTAACATCTCATGTTTAGATTTTGCTTTGTATTTTGATATGCCTTACATTTTAACCAAGGTTCAAAGAGAACCTTTTGTTGAATCTTTGTTGTAAGTGGTCTCAGCTCTCCTACAGTTACCCATGCACCATGCTTAAGCAGAGATCTAAAATGTTTATTTGCTGAAAATTATCTCCTCCATGAGATTTTATTTGAAATTTTCATTTTTGACATTTACCCTTTTTGAGTCTTGTGCAGCTGTGAACCTCTTGCCTGAGCTAGAGAATTATGCAGCCTGTAGAAATTATGTAAGTAATAATTGAATATTTAATTTGATTAGCTCATCCACCATTATTTATCGCCTGAAGATGAAAAGGTCCTTGAAAATCAGAAAATGTGTCTTGATGGGAGTGTGTTAGAGAATGGAACAGGGCACGTGGGGGAATGAATGAGGCAGGGAAGTGAAAACGTGTCAAGCACAAAGCAAAGCATGAACATGTAGGGTCCATCAGGAGCCCAGGGGAGCCAGGGAGCTGCCCATCGAGGGGAGCAAGGAGTGACCGGGAGGGCATTATTGCTCTAGAAGTCTAGATTATGAACAAACTAGTTTAGAGTTTTACCCACACATGGCCCTGACTGCAATAGACAGGTGCAGATTTTTTTGTGTAAAGAGAAAATAGACTTACAGTCCCAGACAGCAAATGTTCATCAACTTCAAATTACACCTCAAATGCTGCTGGTGTCTGGACCATTGATGGATGAGCTAGGTGTTTCCAGGTCTAATGCTGAGTAATGCAAATTAGATTCTCCTGAGTTATGCCTGGTGCAGCTGGAGGGCACAAAATAGTTGCCAGGGACATATCTCCATGCCAAATTCTTGCCAGCGTTGTTAATGGTATTGTACCCTGTACATGTGCAAGCACTCTTAGTTTTATTAATGACAATACTGTGCTTTTGCCCTTTCTTTCACCTTTTCATTTTTGGGTAGAGAATAACTTTGGTTTCATTCCGACTCTTCACGAAGCAAATGCTAAGCTGAAGGCATTCCGTCCAGTCTACCATGCAAGCAGTGAACAGGATCCACTGAGATAAATTTGGCTGTGCTGTCTCACGTAGATTTGTGTGCCATGGGGAACAGACGATGTGAAAAAGGGAGGGAAATGCCTGGGGATGTCATGGGCAGGAATCACATTTCTCTGTTTTTTGTTTTTTTTTTTTAGGGTTGTGGCTGGCCACCCATTCAGCTCAGCCCTTGTCCTCTGACCCAGTAACAAACTCCTTGTCATTCTTTTCCTGGGAATTGTAAGAAGTGTTCACACACGAGTCATGCTAATTACTGGTTATGAGTGAGAATATAGTGGAAAGATGATGGTTCTTCTCCCTTATACACTAAGAACAGAGAGAAAGTGAAGATGGCTCTATATGGAGCTGCTCTAACACTGCGATGTTCATTTGCAAGCTATGTAAGTAAAGGCACTGTTAAAATATACAGTAGATTTTGATAGTTCTGGTAGACACTATAAGCCTCCTTACCACGGTGCCTCAAGAAACTCCTTTGAACCACATCATTTCAATCCGATTAGTCTTTACATGAAATATGGGATTACTGTCAAAGTGCATATTAAAACAGGAGACTATTACAAATATGTAACCAATTTGCGCCTTCAAATCACATCCTACCTACTTTATTTAGGTTTCTGTTACAATCTGAGAAGACTGTTGCCTTGCCAAAAAAGCTCTCAGCTGTCTATGGAATACAATTCTTAGGAAAGAATGGCTTAACAGGAATCTCAGGTGAAACCAATAGAACCAAGACTCACCGAGGCATGCTAACCACTAGAGGGCAATGTTGGATGCACACTTAGGGGCTCTAACTCTATAGAGAGCGGTGTACCTATAGAATGGATTGCTTTATACACAAATTTTTGTTGAACACCCAGTGTGTGCTGGAGTACTGCGTTCTGTAGTGTTCATGGGCCTGGAAAAGACCTTATGCTTCATCTTGAGGAACATATATTAAAAAATAAGAGCTTATAGTCATGTATTGATTATGATTGAACTGTTGTTGTTTAGTTGCTAAGTCATGTCCAACTCTTTGTGACCCCGTGGACTGTAGCTCATCAGGCTCCTCTGTCCATGGGATTCTCTAGGCAAGAACACTGGAGTGGGTTGCCGTATATCATTTATTTTTATTGAAGTATAGTTGATTTATTAGTTTCAGGTGATGTAAGAGGGTGTGTGTGCTTAGTCACTCCATCATGTCTGACTCTTTGAGACCCCATGGACTTGCCTGCCAGGCTCCTCTGTCTATGGGATTTTCCAGACTGGAGTGGGTTGTCATTTCCTATTCCAAGGCATTTTCCTGACCCAGGGATTGAAACTGGGTCTCCTGTTTGGGAGGCAGATTCTTTACTACTGTGCCACCTGGGAAGCCAGGAGATGTAAACTGTATTTTAAATTATTTTTAGATATCAACTGATAGATGATATTTATTTATTTAGATATCAACTCGTAGAAAAATGAGTTGGTAGGGGAGGAAAAATACTTTTCCCTCTGCCCTTCTAGGTTCTTGGCTGAGACCCTCCCTCTAGTGAAAGATTAACAGGAGGAAAAACAAACTGAAGTTTAACATGTATACCTCCTATATATATGGCAGATCCCAAGGAGGCTGAGCAACTCCCCCAAATGGCCCAACCAACATATTTAATATTGTCTCCAGCTAAAGAAAAAAGAAACATGTTGGGTTGTGGGGAGCCAGGTATGGGAGATTATCAGGCAAACCACAGTCAACCAGGGTCCAGTTGTTAAACAGACTTAAGACTCTGCCTTCTCCGTGGATAAGAGTTTCTAGAGATTTAGTCATCCCCCTATTCCTGGTCCAGGGAGAGAAATGCCCCTACAAATGGAGATTTCCTTTATCAATGTCTCTTACAAAGGGGTGACTTCCACTCCGTTTTCAGAGCTTCTCTTGTGTCTGATGTTTCTTAAAAAGAATCAGCCTAAAATAATTCTTGTGCCAAAAAGGCATATTCTGCTCCTTTGTAATATATCCAATTTGATGTAGATGACATTAAAAGAGGTGCAAACACTGCCACTTAAAAAACTATGCAAAGCATAAATAGAATTAATTTGGAAGTCTGTTTGGCATAAATTAGTATTAGAGGACAGACTAAGTTATTTTTATTTTGTCTTGTCTATAGAATACCCTAAGTTAATAAAGATGCTTGCTAAATTTTTAATAGGTCATTAATTTTTCTTCTTCTAGTGTAGATATACTACCTAGTTCCCTTAGTAGTAAACCTAATTTTCACTCAATTTACTGGTGAAAAGATGAGAATAAATTCTTACTGAATTATTTGTCATTTCTCTGTAGGATTAAAAATTATTTTTAATTCAAATTGAATATTAGCTTAACTAGTTATTTCATAAATTAAATGGGGACGGGAGTCAGTATAAATCCATAATTTTATTACTTTATTGACTTTGCCCATTAGCATAAAAAAGTATCTCAGGAATATCAGCTAATATTTATTAAGCACTTTTTAGATACTTTAAGCAATCCTATCAAGTGCAAGTTCTTAATTTTTAAGAAATATCAGACACAATATCAGACATTGGTATATTAATGTGATACCAAGAAATCTATTTTTGATTAAGACAACATTTGGTTTGCATGTTTGTTAAACATCAAAGATCAAAAAAGTGTAGCACCATTAAAACTGACAGTTTTTCAGTCAATGTTGATTGAATTAAACTCAGTTTGGAGAGTAGGAAATGAAGAAACTAGACCAGAGCAAATAAAAAAGCCTCAATTAGTGACTTTACAGTCTTGACATGTGGACAAAAGCCAGATTAAGCAGATGCTATCATCAATTCATTTGTTGTCATGTTTGCAATGTGGCAACTGGCTCCAGAGACAGAGGTGGTATGTCCTGGGACACTGTTTTCTGTTTACTCCACAAATGGTCATCAGTCATCATGATGCGGCGATATTGGTGTTTGCATGAGGAACTGTCAAAGCAGAAATCAAGAGAGACCAAAGCATTACACATGCTATTTTATTTTAGAAAATCAAAACTATTACTTAACATATTTTCCTCAAATTTCTTAGCTTTCCCTAAAAGGAAAACAAACTCTCCCTCCCCACCCAACCACCCACAAAAAAATCTACAAGCGCTTAAAATACATCAGCAACTTATTTATGACAGACATACCTTAAGTAGGTCAAGAGACCAGTATTCCATCAAGTGAAGAGATAGGCATGCATTACATGGCTCCTTTATTTAATTACAAAATACAAAAGCCCATTAGCAGAATGGCCTGTTGGCCTGGAGAGAGGATGCTAGCCTGCCATGCGGTGGACCTGCAGCTTTCTCTCCTGCTCTGGCTTGCCAAGCTGGCAGGGGCTTGAGAGCAGGCATTGTGCACACGGTCAGTCTCAAGAAGGTAATGTGTGATGAAGGTGAACTATGACCACCTTGTTGTTTTCACATCAGGGAAACATACATATGAAATTCCTGCAAAATACGACTATTAAAGGAGTTTTGTAAATGTTTTATTTATGTGAGTTTGAATAAAATATCTTAAGGCGCAAAGTATGAAAGTATAATACAAATCTATAATCTAGTTTTGTTCTGCTATCAGCTGTATGATGTGGGGCTGAGTCGGGGAGAAATCATTTTAAATCAGTGATTGGAATGCCTGGTTTCCCCATTAGTAATGGAGATAACTGACCTAACCACAGGAAGTTTATACGGATCACGTGAGATTATGTGTAAACACCACCATGTAAATTGGAAAGCAGAGGTCCTTATTCTGGCATCCATGACTGGTTTGGGGACCATCTCTAAAATTGCAGTCAGAACTGACTGTGAATGTCCTTATAGACATTTTCCTGCAGAGTTTATATCTGTTTCTCAAAAACAGATATATTAAACAAATATAAATCTATTTTTAACCCCAAAATAGATTTAAAAGAAATCTACTGTATTTTTACTATTGTAAAATAGGAAATAGATACTTGATCTTACTTTCATTATTATTATTTCACTAAATGGTTCATTTTGATTAATTTTAATCTATTTTTTCAGAATTGTATGGTAATTTAAATCTCACCATTAATATTGTCTACCCAGCTGACACATACATATCCCTTTCATATGTGAGGAATAGATAAATAAATAATTTTGACATAAGATTATCATACTTCTCAGGTTGAGAAATTTTTTAATGTAATTTTAATGTCAATAATTCCAAACATCCATTGCAAGAAGGAAGAGATGCTTAGGAGGAAGGAGGTAGGCCTAAGACAATGGGCTGTCCAAAGACAGCCTTTCAAAAGGAAAGAGACATTCCCATTGGCTGGGTTTCCATCAAACTCTCTTTTATTCCCCAGTCCAGTCCAGTTTTATTTAAAATAAAGGAAAACTATTGTTGTTTTTGGGCTTCCCTGGTGGCTCAGATGGTAAAGCGTCTGTCTGCAATGCAGGAGACTCGGGTTTGATCCCTGGGTTGGGAAGATCCCCTGGAGAAGGAAATGGCAGCCCACTCAGTACTCTTGCCTGGAAAATCCCATGGATGGAGGAGCCTGGTGGGCTACAGTCCATGGGGTCATACAGAGTAAACTTAGTCAGAAAGAGAAAAACAAATATCATATATTAACACATATATATGGGATCTAAAAAATGGTACCAATGAACCTAATTGTAGGGCAGCAGTAGAGATGCTCACATAGAGAACAGATTTGTGGACGCAGTAGGAAAAGAAGAGGGTGGGACAAATTCAGAGAATAGCATGGAAACATAAACATTACCATATGTAAAATAGATAGGTAATGGGAATTTGCTGTGTGATGCAGGGAGCTCAACCTGCTGCTCTGTGACAACCTAGAGGGGTGGGATGGGATGGGTGGTGGGAGGGAAGTTCAAGAGGGAGCGGACCTATGGCTGATTTATGTTAATGTATGGCAGAAACCAACACAACACTGTAAAGCAATTATCATTCAATGTGGGAGAGGGAGAGGGTGGGATGATTTGGGAGAATGGCATTGAAACATGTATATCATATATGAAACGAGTCGCCAGTCCAGGTTCGATGCACGATACTGGATGCTTGGGGCTGGTGCACTGGGACGACCCAGAGGGATGGTATTGGGAGGGAGGAGGGAGGAGGGTTCAGGATGGGGAACACGTGTATACCTGTGGCAGATTCATTTTGATATATGGCAAAACCATACTATATTGTAAAGTTAAATAAAATAAAATTAAAAAAAATCAAAATAAAAATATTAGTTTTTAATTATAAATTATTTCCTATTTCTAGACATTTTTCAGATAATACAGACCTGCAAGGGATGAAAAATCCTTCTTCATTACCTAACTCTTAACTGCCTAAAAGTAAATACTTTTAAATGCAGAAGAATTAAAATTCTCAAATAATAACCTAGAGTCACTTTGCATATTATATGTTCAGTTGGTATTTATGGAGTGCTAGACATGGAGTATCTGACTCTGCTAGACTCAGAGATGGAAAAAGAGAACAAGATGGGTTCAATTTCTGTCATCATGGAGTTAACAATTAAGTAGGGGTCATGGAAAAGCAAACCTGGTGCTAAGCATGACATCACACAATGGGAAATCACAGGGGCACCATCAGAGGAGAGAAAGGAGGTCTAAGCTGAGATTGAGAGCAGGAGTGAGCTGGACAATTGGTGCGGGGGTGGTGGAGTGGTTATGTTTTATTATAGTACATATATAAAAAGTCACTCATATAATCAATTTTAGCAAATCTTGTTTTGGAGTCTTTCTGTAAATGTCTTATCTGCCCATTAAAACATTGGTTGAACTGATGGTTGGTTGATAAAGTTTTCCACCTACACAGCATCCAACTTCTATCATTTTTAGTGGCACCAGCCATGGTAAACCAGCCACCTGTCAAAGCTGCCTAATGATCCAAACCCACCTCCATCTGTAAAACACATAATATAAAACTGAATTAGATATGGTCATAAAATTATTCTGTTTCATCTATACAAGTTTCAAACGTATTAGAAGCAGGAAAACACATGTATTCTTTTGTATGCCCCACACAGTATTATTCAAATTTTTTTTTTACTGCAACCCACAGAAAAAAATACATTGTACTTTGGGATCCAATATGTACATATATAATGCACTCTGATGTTTTGTATTTCATCCTATTTCATTTTCTTTAAAAATACATGCTAATTGTGACCCACCAAATGGATTTTATGACCCTAAATTGATTTCCTTATGGGTCTTAACCCACAACTTGAAAAATACTTCTCTAATATTTGTAGTACAGTGTGGGGCACAGATTTAGGGGTCAGTTAAAAAATAAACCCTCTTCCTAATTGATCTGTTTAATCAGAATGTTACTTCAGCCACACAGGAGGGAAGGCCTTTGAACTCACAGCTTACATTATCTGGTATATAAGGAATATAGGAAAATTAAAGGGGCCAGAGCCATTCTTCCCAGAATTGTGATTTTCATCCATTACCCCTAGCATGAAGTCGAAGCAAGAAGTAGAATGGAAAAGGCCAATGGTCCTGAGTCAGATCTTCACAGCATCACTTCTTTTGTGTTGCTTGAAGTGTTTTGATGGAAAACAAAGTCAAATATAGATGATTTGGTTATTTTCTGTCATTTTAAATTTTGCATATTTATTCCATTTTGCTTTATGAATTTATATAACAATATCTGGAGCCTGGGAAACACACAGAGGAAGTGATTATATCTGTAGAAATTAGAGATGGGTGCAAAAGCAGCAGAACAAAATAGATGGGTGATTTGGGCAGGTTTATCAGAATAAATCAGTAAAGACCCTTGAGGAATTTTTCTAACATTGCTGGTGAGGAAAGAGAGGCAGGGCACTGTACAGAGACCAGCATTAGCACAATCTCAATATGAGGGTACTCGCAGGAGGATTAGATACTCTGACTGACAGGACAGGAGCCAAAAAGCAGAAGGATCAAAGATAATGTCTTAGACAATTAGCTGACTGGTGGTGACAAAAAAAAGGAACTCAAAATGAGGAGGGCTCAGAGGTTTGGGGAGGAAAATATTGCATTTGGCTTTAGACATGCCAGTGTCAGAATCATTTAAATAAACCATCTTGGGTAAAATGACAAAATCAATGGAAAATTAAATCCAGTGAAAATTATATAAAACTGTTACTACTGTAAATTCCTTTATATACTGTCTCATGGAATTACTTATGAAATGAATTCAAGTAGACTGGCATAAGAGTACTGTCACAAGCATTAAAATCTGGCTCCAAGAATGTGAATATCAGCGATGATAAATGACAATGTATTGGAAATAGGGAGTTGTCTAAAGGTGTGGTTGGTGCAAAGGTTAGTCTTGTTTAACAACATTATTAATGAGCTAGAAGATAAATTAGCAGATGATACATAAGAAAGATGAGAAGAATAACACAAGTGGATGGATGAGGATACATTTAAATTATATTTGGAAGATGATTCTATTCGTGGATAATTTATAAAGAACACAAATATTCAATGGCTGGGGAGAACATCTGGAAAGTTACAAAGACAAAATAGGTATGGAGGTAAATAGGTATTACATTTAACTTAATTTATAGCAAGAAATAAGAAAACTGAAATTAATACATTACAAAGAGGTAATTTTTCCAAAACTCTGCAGTAATATTTTTCTTCCACAGGCCCTTGGCAGTCTGGCAGTCTGTGTAACATTAGTAATAATTGCTGAGGAATACAGAGCAACAGGTGACCAAAAAAAAAAAAAACAAACAAACCAAAAAACCACACTTGGCCAGCCAGACTGATTAGTAATTTCCATATCTTTTAAAACTCAGGTAAAAGTCATGATCGTATAAACGTGCAGATCCAAAATGAAAAAATAAAATTGAAATATGAGATCTGTAGCCCTTATTTTTCTCCTCGCATTTTGGATGGTTGTATGCATCCAGTGAAATGTTGCTAAGGCTACAGGCTGTCATGACAGTGAAAATTTCCCTCTGAACGTGAGAAGTATTCTCTAAGGAAATCTTTCATTTAAAAGTAGTCCTGGGGTACAAACTAGATAACGTCATTTTTTATCTTTGTTCTATTTTTTATGAATTATCTTTCCCGATTACCAAATAACATTTATTGTAAAAAATGATTTAAAAAAAAAACACAAGTAATTTAAATTACTCATGATAATAGCATCATTTAAGTTTACCCAGAGTTAACCTTTTAGTCTGTATTCTTCCAATCTATTTTCTATGCTCATAGAAACAAAATAAAATTGGGAACACATTACAAATGTTGTTTTGTAAACTTTTTCACTTAATAATAAATGATGAGAAGTTCTTATGTTTTTAAATTGTCTCTGATAACATGACTTTCATCACATGAATGTGCCATACTTTATTTAATAGCATTTTGTGTTGTATATAAGTTGCTTCTCATTTTTAGTGTTATAAATAACATTGATGAACATCTTTGCACCTAAACCTTTGTTTATCTGATTTATTATAAATCTAAAGGATATAATTCCTAGGAGTAGAACTGCTGGATCAGAGAGTATTAATGCTTTTTTTATAGCATGAAAATATATTAATATTCCTTCCATAAAAGTTTCACTGGGGCATGAAGTGCCTGTTTAACCTCCTCCCTCTCTGCATGGCTACACAGTGAGGAGATATTTACATACCACATCATAATAATATTGTCTTATATGTGTTTAGTGTTCACATTTTTGCAAAATATTTTCTAATTTGGCTCCAAGTATATTGTACATCATGACTGATCCCCAAAGACTAGTTAATGTTTTCTCAGAGAAGAACAATGTTTAACTAAAAGAAATTTCTGTATTTGACACATCCAAAAACAATCTATGCATCTGAGCCAGGGCCATGTAGTCACAGGGATGCAAACTTGAGATAGGAAAGAGGCCTGGGAATATCTTGTCTTGGCAGAGAAATCAAGTATCTGGTCTAGGAAGAGATGGATTGGTCAGACCAGCAGCAGATACCTGGCAGAGGCCCAGCGGATGCAGGGATACATAACCAGTGGTTAAGCAGAAATCAGAATATACTTGGAGGGAAAACACAGTGACCTTGAATTTCTATAGACTTAATTGATCTATGAAATAGGCATCATAATTGCAGTCATAATATAAGCCCAAATATTCATTTGAAGATTAAATGAGATAATGTTTTTGAGAGTACTTTGCACATTTTAAAACCACTATAGAAAAGCTAGTTATTATCAGGCTGAAGGGAAATGCAATGAGGTGACAATCAGATAAACGATCTGCGATGTCATATTTGACAGGCTTTACATTTTAATTTTTAATTCTTCAATTTTTATATAACATCTATAAATGTTATTATTTTCTGATTGCAGAAGTACTACATGTCTACTACCAGCACAAAGAAAAAAATTAAAATGACCTTCTTTTTTAACCGTCCTGTGATAACCCTGTTAAATGTGTGTGTGTGCGGGCCCACTCGTACTCAGTTGCTCAGTCGTGTCCGACTCTTTGCAACCCCATGGACTGTAGCCTGCCAGTTTCCTCTGTCGGTGGAATTCTCCAGGCAAGAATACTGGAGTGGGTTGCCACTTCCTCCTCCAGGGGATGTTCCTGACCCAGGGACAGAACCTGTATCTCCTACATTGACAGGTGAATTCTTTACCATTGAGCCACCTGGGAAGCCCAACCTTGTTAAATGCTTGGCTCAAATTCCATGTTTCCTATTTATTAGAGAAGGCAATGGTAACCCACTCCAGTACTCTTGCCTGGAGAATCCCATGGATGGAGGAGCCTGGTGGGCTGCAGTCCATGGGGTCGCTAAGAGTCAGACACGACTGAACGACTTCACTTTCACTTTTCTGCACTGGAGAAGGAAATGGCAACCCACTCCAGTGTTCTTGCCTGGAGAATCCCAGGGATGGGGGAGCCTGGTGGGCTGCTGTCTATGGGGTCACACAGAGTCGGACACGACTGAAGTGACTTAGCAGCAGCAGCAGCAGAGGTGTGACCTTGGTAAATTATCTCAGGGAAATAAGAATGGTAATAATAATAATGCTTTTCAATTATTGTATACTTATCATTGCCAGTGCTGCAATCATTACTTCATTTGGATTAATTCATCTCATACTTACACCTTATGAAGTAGACCTTGTAATCATCCCCATTTTACAGATGAGGAAGCTAGGCTTAGCAAGGTTCTCTGTGCTATACAGTAGGTCCTGGCTGGTTATCTAGTTTATACATACTAGGATGTATATGTTAATCCCAAACTCCTAGCTTACTCTTTCCCCACTTTCCCCTTTGGAAACCATAGTTTGTTTTCCATGTCTGTGAATCTCTTGCTGTCCTAGGCAAAGCTGTTCTCAGTTCACATGCTGTTAAAAATCTATCAATATTTATGCTATTCCAAAGAGAATACCACAACTTTACAGGTGCTTTCCATCTGAGCAAGTTTGAGAACATGTGTGTTTGTGTTTGGCACTTCATACTGCACACACACAATACGTTTTTCTCCCAGGAAAATTGTCCTTAGTTCATATGAAATTAAATATATCAGCATTTCATAATACATTACAAAGAATACCATAGATTTTCAGGTGCTTTCCATCTGGACAAATCTGTGTGGGTGGATGATGAAATTTTCTATAGGGTTTCTCCTAGCTCCTTTTGAAATTCTTCATTTTTTAAAGTGTTTCCTTAAATTGTTCCTTCTGCTCATCCTCCTCTTGCCATTTTTTAAAAACCCAGTTTCAGCTCTTTTATCCTGCCATCATCTGTTCTGTATGCAGCCAACTCAGGAGGGTTGTTTTGCTATGAGTAGAGTATAACACATGTAGGAAGGGCTGGATGTTTTCCAGTACCTCAGTACTGCTAGACTGTTCTACCATTTAGCTCAGGGCTCAGTCCTGGGAACTTGATTGAAGGTCTTATACAACATCTCATTCTAGCGTTTAGGCATAAATGTTGAAAGTCAATCAGTAATAGGATTTGCGTGTGTGTGTGTGTGTGTTGTAAGTGAAAGATAAGGCTAGATAAAGCTAGATTTCCTGGAGGCCTTGTCTAGGCTTACCCCTGCTCTATGATCTTTGACAGCAGCTGGATTCTATACCTTCCTGGAGTGGTTTTCTGTCTTGTCAATTTAGCAAGTTTGGAACTATTTTTCCTGGAATCTCTTTGCCTACATGGTACTGGGTTAAAGGTTGTGCCAAGAGTGTTCTGCACAACATTTGGAAGGCACAGGTGAGGGCGTGGTCATTCTGTTCTAACGTTTGGTGGCAACAGGAACACTGCAGCTTGTGCACGTTATTGCTGATTGGCTAGTTCTAACCTGCCCTCCCACGGTCCAGTTTCTTTCTCTCCTTTGTCACATCCAGTATCTCCTTCTTCCTGCTAATCCTACTGCTCCATAGTGACTTCAGGTAGATGCAGAAGCAACACCCTTCATAGATTCTCCAGCTTCCACAATTGTGTAAAGTCTAATCCCTGTAATAAATTTTTCAGTCCACAGTGCTCATGGTGATTCTGCTTTGCTGATGGAACTCTACGTTGGTTTTCCAACCTTGCTTTTCCATATAGAAATCTATTAACATTAGGAAGAAACACATCCAAGCCTTTTCTCTGCCCAGAGCAGTCCTTCAGGAGAATGCAGTTGATCTTGCTTTTCTCAAGAGCACTGCTGTCTGATATGACTCAGAGCACCACTCTTGGAAGTAGATACAGATTGGAGGAAATGGATACAGAGATGAAAAGAAAACATTCACTCAAAAGGTCATTTCTGCTGCTGCTGCTGCTGCTGCTACTGCTAAGTCGCTTCAGTCGTGTCTGACTCTGTGCGACCCCATAGACGGCAGCCCACCAGGCTCCCCCATCCCTGGGATTCTCCAGGCAAGAATACTGGAGTGGGTTGCGATTTCCTTCTCCAATGCATGAAGGTGAAAAGTGAAAGTGAAGTCGCTCAGTCATGTATGACTCCTAGCGACCCCATGGACTGCAGCCTACCAGGCTCCTCCATCCATGGGATTTTCCAGGCAAGCGAACTGGAGTGGGGTGCCATTGCCTTCTCCCGTCTCTGCACTGGCTTCCAATTTATGCCTCATATCCTCTAATTTTCAGAGTGCTGCTTCAGTTTGGTCTTGTGATTTCTGTGGTGCCTTCAATCTCAGGAACTAAAGATCAGTGTTGGAGATATGTCAGTGGCTACTGGAACAACTCATTTCATCATAAATGAAACACTACTTATTACTTGTGCTATAAAGAAGAAGTTGAACTTTTGATGAAAGGCTCATGGGACTGGGAGTGGGTCATTACTGTTTTTCCAAGCAAACAATCACAGAAAACAGGAGCTTCTCCTTAAACCTACCACCACTCTGAGAATAGGGATAGGCTATGATTCTTTACCCAGAAATGGGAGACTGAATGTCAGAAATGTCTTTACTTTCAAGGAAGCCTACAGCCTGGACTTTCTTTTTTTTAAATTTAATTTTAGGGTTAGGGCTCATTGCTGCTCTGCCACCTCTAGCAGTCAGAGCCAGAACTCAGTTGTCCTTGTGCCAGGCTAATATTTTACAAACTTCACTTATTTATATACCTGCCTTCATAATTTCATACACCTGTGTTTTTTTAACTTAATAATTTCTACTTAAACTCAAGTATATTGACCATATTTCATTGAATCTAATGTAGGATCCATTACAAGATACACCTTTATTTTTTGTGCCACCAAGAAAAATATTGTTTTTTCAAACTAAATTGCACAATTCCTTATCTTAGAAATTTTATCTTCCATGTATTGAAAGTGCTCGTTTAGATTTCCCCTCAGCCCTGAATGAGTTTTCTAACTATTTCCTGTGTGTGTGTGAGCTAACTCCCTTCAGTCATGTCCAACTCTTTTCGACCCTGTGGACTGTAGCTCACCAGGCTCCTCTGTCCATGGGATTCCACAGGCAAGAATATGGATTGAGTTACCACTCCCTTCTCCAGGGTATCTTCCTGACCCAGGGATTGAACCTGGTTGCATTGCAGGCAAGAATACTGGAATTGGTTGCCATGCTCTCATTCAGGGGATCTTCCAGACCTAGGGAGCGAACGTGCATCTCTTAATGTCTCCTGCATTGGCAGGAATGTTCTTTACCACTAATGCCACCTGGGAAGCCCCAACTATTTTCAGTTAAAAAAAAATGTCTTTATGATTTGTGTACATAGCTGATGAATATTAACACTGAGAAACTAGCCCAAATAAATCCACTTTTCCTTGCAGTAGGCTTGTCCAATGCAAGACTTCTGAGTTTTCAATCCAAGGAGTCCCAGCTTTGTGTATGGAGTAGAGAAGAACAGGACAAGGAACCTGGATGGGCTGAGCTGGAGAGAAGGGTTCGGGAGGGGTTGTGAGTAGCTACCTTAGAGCTGCTTTGCTTTGCTCCATGGAACAAGGAGGCAGCTAGAGGCAGCAAAAGACACATCCTGATTTCAGAGGTATTAAAATGTGAAAAAAAAAAATGCACCTTAGACTCAACAAAATAATTTCTTAAAAAGGAAACGTTATATTGCCACCAGAGCCAGAAAACCTTATAGCTTCCTAGATATATAAACAGAATGTAATACAATAAAATAGATGATATTAATCTTTAACTAGACACTGTAACTGTGGAGGCTCTCTACCCGGGTCATGCTCTAAAAAGGGACATTTGTCAGTGTTAAATCATGTTGGTACCAAACAAAGACTTTCTTCTTGGTTTAATGAGAAGGACTGGAAGAGTTGGAAAGTTAATAACCTTTGCAGCTGAGACTCAGTGTTAATTAATGCTGAGTCTGGGAACCGTCAGAAACCATGTCAGTAGATACCACTAGTAGTTTGCAGCTTACACTCTGTCCTTGATCTTTCCTGTTCTTGTCTGCCAGCAAGAGCACTAACAAGTAGACCAGGAAAGATGAAAAAAAGTTTTTTATCAGGTCCAAGCAAGGATGAGTAGATAAGAGGGATAAGTCACAGCTGGAAAAATGAGTCCTTATGTAACTTCAGAATTGGCAGAACAATCTGCTGAACTGACTGCTAAGTCGCTTCAGTCGTGTCCGACTCTGTGCGACCCCATAGACGGCAGCCCACCAGGCTCCCCCGTCCCTGGGATTCTCCAGGCAAGAACACTGGAGTGGGTTGCCATTTCCTTCTCCAATGCATCAAAGTGAAAAGTGAAAGTGAAGTCGCTCAGTCGTGTCTGACTCTTAGTGACCCCATGAACTGCAGCCCACCAGGCTCCTCCGTCCATGGGATTTTTCAGGCAAGAGTACTGGAGTGGGGTGCCATTGCCTTCTCTAGCTGAACTACTTACTGAAGCACTATTGTATTAGATTTTTTGAGTTCGTAACAACTTACCTCAAATTTAGCAATTCGAAACAACATCTATCTATTAGCTCTGTCTGTGGGAGAAGTCTTACCTAGAATGTTCAGTAGAGTTTTCTGTTTAGGGTCTCATAAGGAGTCAGTCATGCTGAGCTCTTATCTGGAGTATCAGGGGAAAAATTTGCTTCCAAGCTTATTCAGATTGTTGGCAGAATTCAGTTCCTTGTGATTGCAGGGCTGAAGTCTTCAGTGTTTTCTTATTGACCAAGGTCCTTGCCTCATGGATCCTTCATCTTTGAAGCATGTCAAACCGTTGTTTTTGACAGTGATTTTCTCTTCTGTTAGTAGTCAGAGCAAACTTTGCTTTAAAGGGTTCATGTGATTAGATCAGGATTTTACAACTGCAAAATACTATCTGCGTTAACATTTGATTGAACAACCAGAGGCAGGAATCTTGATGGGCCATCTTTAGAATTCTGCTACCAGAGTTGCCCTTTGAGAACAAGCTGAACTGCATAGAAATAAAAATGAGACCCTCGATATGTTTCCATAATAATTTTGGACAGAATTAAAAATGGACTTTAAACTAAGATGTCTTTTTGTGGGTAAAACTATAGCTAGTCTTGGAAATAAATCACAAGTCATAACAGATACAGAGGAATTAACCTATTTGTATTATGTGAACACAAGTTACGAATTTCACTTAGAAATAACAAACAAATAAAGTATCTAAATCTCCACCTTTCTGTTTTCTGAGATGCTCCTAAACACTAATAGAGGTTTTTTTTTTTTTTTTTTGCTGTTAAATCTTGAACTGGGGTCAATTTTCATAATCAAATTAATTCTCTCATCTTTTAAAAAGAATTTTGGGGCTGAAAATATCGATATTTAAGTATGTGAACTGCACATATGCACTTTTATCTGTGTCTGCTTAAAAGCTGGAATCAACAGCTGACCTCTCACTTTATTACTCAGAACTCAGTCACTGTAGGAACACAGAGAAGTTCAAAGATACAGCATGATTTTGAAGCCAAAATACACTAACTTCTTCCTATTGAAAGGAGACGGTTGTGTCCCACTGAGAGGATGGAGTTCAGGCTGCATCGAAAGTTCAGGCAGGCCTGCGGTAGCCCCTCCCCGCTCTGCAGTATGCAGCTTCTATCTGGTGCTCCCCAGAGCCGGGAATTTACCACAAACACTGCCTTGGGGAACAGTGTTAGCAGCTGAGAAACTGCAGAAACAAGCTGCTTCTCAGTGAATCCCAGATATTATCAGAATGCAAGAAAATAATTAAAATCCTAATTAAGTAGTTTCTCATCTGGTCCATTTGAAGATGCTCCAAAACGATCAGATTTAAGGCATGATAAACAGCTGAAGTGTTGAATGTGCTTGTTAGTTAAAACCTTTGTCAGAGGTCAGGTCTATATGTGAAATACGAAATGAATTTAGGCGCTATCTGTGTAATTCAAAGCCAAAGCAATTTTGCTTGTGTTATTTGTATTTTTCAAGTGAAAAACCTATCTTTCTTTTACTTAATTTTTTGCACAAGTATGGATTCATCATTTTTTAGCATAGTATTCTCTCAGGATTAGTTTTCAAATTCCTAAGTGATATGGAGAATATGGGAAATGGGCTGAAAAAAATCTGAAGAATACAATGAAGTTTTAAATTCTAATTAGTCAAAAATTTTCATTTTTAACTATAAAATTATAAAGCTATATATGTTATAATGCGTTGTATAGTGTATGATGTGGTTTAGTCGCTAAGTTGTGTTCCACTCTTGAGACCCCATGGACTACAACCTGCCAGGCTCCTCTGTCCATGGGATTCACTGGGCAAGAATACTAGAGTGCATTGCCAATTCCTTCTCCAGGGGATCTTCCCGACCCAGGGATCAAACCTGGGTCTCCTGCATTGCAGGCAGATTCTTTACCAACTGAGCTAGGAGGGAAGCCCATATAGCCTTGTATTAATTTTATGCTAATAGCTTAAATACAAAATATATGACATCTGTTTATCTTTAGAAGTGAAATTTAATCTTGGCTCTCTACTTTGGAGTCTGATTATCTTCTGGGTATCTTCTCTCAGTTTTACTCTATTTCCCCTTTTATATGAATCCAGTAAGAAATGAACATTCTGTGTTTTCCAGAAATGTAGTTTCCTAGAAAACATTTGTTAGAATTATACTGTAGAAAATGCGTCTAACAAGACTAAGTATTCTAATCCATAACCTTTGACCTGTGTGTATGTATGTAGGGGGTATACGCTACAGATTCCTCAAAAGTAATTTATGTTATTGCTTTGAAATTGCTATTTAGAGGTGAATACACTTACCTATATTTAGAATTTTAAGTATGAGTAGTGTCATACTCAATTTTATATCCAGGCAATTTTTCCCCCTTTTTTTCGGCAGCTGATTTTTTTTTTTTTTTTGTAATTGCACTACTTCACAGTCATATGGGAAACTAGTTTGGTCCAGCCAGCTACCCTTCTCCCAACATGCTCTGGGGGAATGGCATGGAGTGAGAGGCCACCCTCTGCAGTGTACGGCCGCCCATGCACTCCCAAGGGGGAAGGGAGGCACTCGGAAATTGTGTAAACCCCTGCCTCTGGATAGAGGAGTGAGGGCAGATGGCAGCACTCCTGGCACCTCCCTGCCCCGGGTGATGCCGGGTCTGGGCGGTTCAAATGGCCAGTCCAGGCAGGCCCCAACTTGCCCTACTCCAAAACTCTGCGCTGCTCTCCTAGTAGACACCAGGGACTTATTTTCTAACCAGGAGAAGGGGCAGGGTCTGGGTGGAGCAACAGCCACCTCCAGCCTTTTTCTGCAGAGGCTCAGGGAGACCACCCTGCTTCCAAAAGTTATGCCTGACCTCCAACTCTAGCCAGGCTGAACCCTGGGAAGGTTAACTGAAGATAAGAAGGCATGGAGGGGGAAACCAGGATGCTGGGTGAGTAGGGTGGGTTGAGTTTTACACTGGTTGTTGTTTAGTCGCTAAGTTGTGTCCCGATTCTTTATGACCCCATGCACTGTAGCCCTGTAGGAGCCCGCCAGCCTCCTCTGTCCAGGGGATTTTCCAGCCAAGAATACTGGAGTGGGTTACTGTTTCCTACTCCATATATCCAGGCAAATTTTTTAAAAGAAGCATGCATCTCTGGTGATTCTCCCCATTTTCAGATTCTCCCTGACCTTGTTTGTTTTGCCAAACCTTGCCCCTGGGAGTCTTATCAATTTGTTGTTTCGTCTTTTCTGATTCTTCCTCCCACTCTATTAAAAATCGAATAAATTTGACTCATAACATTGTGTAAGTTTAAACAATCTAATTTAAAAATGGGCAGAAGAACATTTTTCCAAAGGGGTTATCAAAATGGTCAACAAGCACATGAGAGATATTTCTAGTCATCTAGAAATCATCTAGTCATCTAGTCATCATCATCAACAAGCAAATCAATTTATACCTGTTAGAATGGCTGTCATCAGGATGAGAGACAGCAGGTGATGGTGAGCATGTGGAGAAAAGGGAACACTTGTACATGGTTGGTGGGAATATAAATTGGTCCAATCACTGTGGAAAAACAAGATGGAGTTTCCTCAAAAAACTAAAAATATATGTATCATATAACCCAGCAATTCTACTTCTGTGTATGTACCCAAAATAAGTGAAAACAAAATTTCTACCACATATTTGCATTCCATGGTTATCGCAGCACTATTTACAATAGACGAGATGAGGAGACAACTCAAATACCCATCAGAGGATGAATGGATCCAAAGGGTGTGGGGCATATACACAATGGAATATAATTCAGTCTTGAGAAAGGAGGATATCTTCTTCCTGCTCTTCCTCTCTTTTACAAACTTTTTCTGTGGAGAAGAGATTAGCGTTTCAAAGCATGAACCTTGGAACTGGACTGCCTGGTTTGAATCCCAATTGTGACACTTATAAACCATATGATATTGGGGAAATCACTTAATCAGTCTTGCTTGTTTCTTCAAACTGGAAAAATGAGGAGAATGTTAACACTAATCTTGGATTGTTGTGAAGAGCGAATGAGTTAAACATATATTGCCTACTTGTTTAAGTATTTCCTTGGTTACATTCCTAAAAGTTAATTCCTAGTTAAAACTATATATACATTAAAATGTATTACACAAAGAATCATTACACAAAGAATACTTGGAAGTTGTAAAAAAGCCCAATCATTAAAATACATTCAAATATATATTTGTCTACTCACACTCCCCATTTTAAGTGTTGCTAGAGTGAAAATTTAAATATATTTAATATTTTACTTAGGATAATTCCTAGATATCACATTGCTAGATCTAAGATATGCATTTTGAAAACTCTGACAACAAAAATGAACTTAATTACAAGACAGAAACAGACCCCCGGACATGGAAAACAAACTAATGGTTACCAAAAAGGAAAGGGAGTGAAGGAGAAATAAACTGGGAGTATGGGATTAGCAGATACAAACTACTATCTATAAACAGATAAACAAAAAGGTCCTACTGTATAGCCCAGGAATGTTCAGTATTCTGTAATGAGCCATAATGGAAAAATACCACAAAGAATATGTATATATGTATCGCTGAATCACTTTGCTGTATACCAGAAACTAACACAACATCGTAAATTGACTACACTTCAATAAAAAGAAGAAAGAAAAGCTCTGCTATACACTGCCAAATTGCCCTTTCTTCCGGCCATACATGAATTCTGTTTTCCCTGATCTAGTCCAATAACAGATACTACCAAATAAAAAGGATCTTTGCCAGTTTGGTAAGTGAAAAGTTGTAACTTAAAAAAAAAAAGTTGTACTTTTGATTTGTGGTGCTGTCAAATGCCTTAAAATCATTGAATTTATTTCATTTTGGGCAAATTATCTGTTCATAACTCGTTTACTTTTTCTATTAAGTCATGCTTCAAAGACTGGCTAGCTCTTTAGCAAACTCATTTAATGCTTCTCCTAAGCACACAGCTAGACTACCATTTACTAGCCTCCCATGCAGTTGTGTAAGAAAATATCACACCGAGTTCTAGCCCAGGCTGTAATAAACCTCTACAGGTCACAAGTTTGGTACAGGTCTCACCAGGCTAAAGTCCAAGTGTCAGAAGGGTTTGTATTCCTTTCTGCAGGCCCTAGAGGAGAGAGAATCTGATTTCTTGCTCGTTTTGTTTGCTGGCCGAATTCATTTCCATGTGGTGATAAGACTGCCGTCCTCTTTTAGTTTGCTGCCACTCAGGTGAGGGCTGTTTCTAACTTCTAGAAATACCAACATTCTTTGACTGTCACCTCCCCTTGTCCACCTTTGAAATCAGCAATGGCAGTCCCTCTCATGCTGCAAGTTCTCCTGCTACATCTCTCTGACTCATGCTTTGGCCTTCTTCTTCCACTTAAAGGGCCAATGTGATTGCACTGGGCACACATGGATGATACTGGATAATCTCCCCATTTTAAGGTCAGTGGATTAGCAACCTCAATGCCAACCTTGGTTTCCTTCTGCAATGTAAGGTAATATATTCATAGACATAATACAAGTAGGCAAAGATACTGGAGCCAAAATCCTGCTGACCACATACTCTCTTTCTCTCCCTTTCCAGAATGTAATGTGTAGGACAAGTATCATAATCTTTGTTTAGACCAGTGCTTGGCACAAGTAGTGTAGCTAAGAGTTATTGATGAATATATAAAGAAAATTTCCATCAAATAACTTGAAAATACTGTATCATTAAGCCTGCATTCCAGTATCCTTGTATTTCAGTAACCATTCTGTGCAGCTTTATATGGTTTTGAGATAAAAAAATAACATGTTTTCCAAAACATACCATTAACTTTGGTAAAATACTTTTTTTAAAATATGTTATTTTCTTGTCTTACTCTTCTTGATAAGGCCTTTCATTTTTCTTCAATAAGCCTTCTGTGGGTGTGGAAAATATAGGCAATTCCAAGTAGAAACTGAGATGAATATTTAAGTAAAATTCTCAAAATAAGCCTTTGTAAAGATAGGACTATAAGGCTTGTACAACTAATTTCTCATGGGTATATCCCTATCATAAAACTGAACAATCTCTGCTTCTTCCATTTTTATAGTGGTAAAATATATATGCTTTTGCTGCTGCTGCTAAGTCACTTCAGTCGTGTCCAACACTCGTGACCTCATGGACTGCAGCCCACCAGGCTCCTCTGTCCATGGAATTATTCAGGCAGAGTACTGGAGTGGGGTGCCATAGCCTTCTCCGAAAATATATATACATAACATAAATTTTGCTATTTTACTCATTTTTATGTGTATTATTCAGTGGCATTAATTACATTAACACAATTGTGCAACCATCACTGCTCTTTCCAAAGCTTCTCATTACTCTACCATCAAACAATTTCTTTTAAGAAACTTTTTTAATTAACTCATTTCGGTTTTCAACAATTTATGAAGTTTAAACATTCCTACATTCAAGGAAAATCTCCTGTGACACTTGCCCATCACAAGGTATGATTCAAAGATCCATAATTATTTGGAATTGGTAAGTTTGATAAAAATCTTTTTCCCCCATCAAACATGTGCCTAGTGAATCTTGTTTTCTCAATTTTATTTTCAGTATCAATATAAAAATATCTCCCTACGAAAAATATTTTAGTCGAAAGATGAATAAGCTTAAAAGCAAATGTAAAAACTTCTCTCAGATAAATATTCATGAAGATATTTAAAGAATATTATTAATATTTATTTATTTAAATAAATTTTGTCTTATTTATATTAAAATATTCAGTTCAGTTCAGTCGCTCAGTCGTGTCTGACTCTTTGCGACCCATGAATCCCAGCACGCCAGACCTCCCTGTCCATCACCAACTCCCAGAGTTTACCCAAACTCATGTCTATTGAGTTGGTGATGCCATCCAGCCATCTCATCCTCTGTCATCCCCTTCTCCTCCTGCCCCCAATCCCTCCCAGCATCAGAGTCTTTTCCAATGAGTCAACTCTTCGCATGAGGTGGCCAAAGTATTGGAGTTTCAGCTTCAACATCAGTTCTTCCAATGAACACCCAGGACGGATCTCCTTTAGGATGGACTGGTTGGATCTCCTGCAGTCCAAGGGACTCTCAAGAGTCTTCTCCAACACCACAGTTCAAAAGCATCAATTCTTCGGTGCTCAGCTTTCTTCACAGTCCAACTCTCACATCCATACATGACCACAGGAAAAACCATAGCCTTGACTAGATAGACCTTTGTTGGCAAAGTAATGTCTCTGCTTTTTAACATGCTGTCTAGGTTGGTCATAACTTTCCTTCCAAGGAGTAAGCGTCTTTTAATTTCATGGCTGCAGTCACCATCTGCAGTGATTTTGGAGCCCAGAAAAATAAAGTCTGACACTGTTTGCATTGTTTCCCCATCTATTTTCCATGAAGTGATGGGACCAGATGCCATGATCTTCGTTTTCTGAATGTTGAGCTTTAAGCCAACTTTTTCACTCTCCTCTTTCACTTTTGTCAAGAGGCTTTTTAGTTCCTCTTCACTTTCTGCCATAAGGGTGGTGTCATCTGCATATCTGAGGTTATTGTTATTTCTCCCGGCAATCTTGATTCCAGCTTGTGCTTCTTCCAGCCCAGCGTTTCTCATGATGTACCCTGCATATAAGTTAAATAAGCAGGGTGACAATATACAGCCTTGACGTACTCCTTTTCCTATTTGGAACCAGTCTGTTGCTCCATGTCCAGTTCTAACTGTTGCTTCCAGACCTGCATATAGGTTTCTCAAGAGGCAGGTCAGGTGGTCTGGTATTCCCATCTCTTTCAGAATTTTCCACAGTATATTGTGATCCACACAGTCCAAGGCTTTGGCATAGTCAATAAAGCAGAAATAGATGTTTTTTTTGGAACTCTCTTGCTTTTTTGATGATCCAGTGGATGTTGGCAATTTGATCTCTGGTTCCTCTGCCTTTTCTAAAACCAGCTTGAACATCAGGAAGTTCACGGTTCACGTATTGCTGAAGCCTGGCTTAGAGAATTTTGAACATTACTTTTCTAGCATGTGAGATGAGTGCAATTGTGCAGTAGTTTGAGCATTCTTTGTCATTGCCTTTCTTTGGGATTGGAATGAAAACTGGCCTTTTTCAGTCCTGTGGCCACTGCTGAGTGTTCCAAATTAGCTGGCATATTCTTTCAGGATTTGAAATAGCTCAACTGGAATTCCATCACCTCCACTAGCTTTGTTCATAGTGATGCTTTCTAAGGCCCACTTGACTTCACATTCCAGGATATCTGGCTCTAGGTGAGTGATCACACCATCATGATTATCTGGGTCATGAATATCTTTTCTGTACAGTTCTTCTGTGTATTCTTGCCACCTCTTCTGAATATCTTCTGCTTCTGTTAGGTCCATACCATTTCTGTCCTTTACTGAGCCCATCTTTGCAAGAAATATTCCCTTGGTATCTCTAATTTTCTTGAAGAGATCTCTGGTGTTTCCCATTCTGTTGTTTTCCTCTATTTCTTTGCATTGATTGCTGAGGAAGGCTTTCTTATCTCTCCTTTCTATTCTTTGGAACTCTGCATTCAGATGCTTATGTCTTTCTTTTCTCTTTTGCTTTTCTTTTCTTTTTTTTTCAGTGTTACAGCTCTATTTTATTTAGAAGAAAGCAGGAGAGAGAGAGAGAGACAGACAGAGAGAGACAGAGAGCGCGCGCGCGGACGCACACGGGCGAGAGAGTCCGAGAGAAAGCGCTTTGGCTCCTCCTTTTATATGTTTTTTCCTCCACCTGGGCCTGCCCTATGCAAATTGGGCTTAGCCAGGAGTGCTGTTTGTTCTGTTTGTTCTGCCTGAAGTCTTCACTCTGGTCCTCGGACCTTCCTTGTCTTTTAGCCACCGCCATTTTGGACTCCTTTTCCCTATTCTACCTATCTAACATTCCCCCCTCAAGAGATGGGAGGCCCAATTCTTTGGGAATAGGGGCGTCGAGGTCTTTCTGGCTACTTCCTGCTGAACTGGGGCTGCGAGGGGTATTGGGCCTCCCCCTCTTGCTAGTCTCAATCCTCAGAGTCCTTATAGCGGTGTCCAGGGGTGTGTGATATTTTCTGTGGTCAGCTGTAGTTTTATATCTTTGTTGAACTGGCACTGCATGTTGTAGCTGGTTGACCTGGGCAGAGACAAAACAGGTTAGACAATTGACAGTACATGGAATAATCATAGGCATCATCAATATAGCATAACAAGGACTAGTAGGGACATTGGTCAATTTTAAATTCACATCGCCAGGATAGCTCAAGTCCCTCCTTGTTCAGGGATCAGAAGATCTATCTCCTGTCTGTTTTGGAGTACAGTCTCTGTCAAGCTCTGTTGGCTCCTTAGAGTTATCCTGAGAAATCTTATCCCCAGAAACCAGATTTTGGGGGTGTTCATTAGAATGGCACTCATTGGTAGTTCTGAATAGGTATCTGAGATCTCCCAGGGGCTCATAGGTGTATTGAGTGTCCTCTTCTGTTTTCTTCCATGGCTTGACTCGTGAGTAGTGAATCCAGGAGTCATGTCCTGGTACCTTGACTGCTCATGTCTCTTCTTTTCACAGCTATTTGTAAGGCCTCCCCAGACAGCCATTTTGCCTTTTTGCATCTCTTTTCCATGGGGATGGTCTTGATCCCTGTCTCCTGTACAATGTCATGAACCTCCATCCATAGTTCATCAGGCACTCTATCAGATCTAGTCCCTTAGATCTATTTCTCAGGTCTGATACTGTAAAGAGCAATTCTGCATAGGAACCTGGAATGTTAGGTCCATGAATCAAGGCAAATTGGAAGTGGTCAAACAGGAGATGACAAGAGTGAACGTTGACATTCTAGGAATGAGCAAACTAAAATGGACTCAAATGGGTGAATTTAACTCAGATGACCATTAAATCTACTACTGTGGGCAGGAATCCCTTAGAAGAAATGGAGTAGCCATCATGGTCAACAAAAGAGTCTGAAATGCAGTACTTGGTTGCAATCTCAAAAATGACAGAAGTATCTCTATTCATTTCCAAGGCAAACCATTCAATATCACGGTAATCCAAGTTTATGCTTCGATCAGTAATGCTGAAGAAGCTGAAGCTGAACAGTTCAATGAAGACCTACAAGACCTTTTAGAACTAACACCCCAAAAAGTTGTCCTTTTCATTATAGGGGATTGGAATGCAAAAGTAGGAAGTCAAGAAACACCTGGAATAACAGGCAAATTTGGCCTTGGAGTACGAAATGAAGCAGGCCAAAAGCTAATAGAGTTTTGCCAAGAGAACGCACTGGTCATAGCAAACACCCTCTTCCAACAACACAAGAGAAGACTCTACACATGGACATCACCATATGGTCAATACCAAAATCAGACTGATTATATTCTTTGAAGCCAATGATGGAAAGCTGTATACAGTCAGCAAAAATAAGACCAGGAGCTGACTGTGGCTCAGATCATGAACTCCTTATTGCCAAATTCAGACTTAAACTGAAGAAAGTAGGGAAAACTACTAGACCATTCAGGTATGACCTAAATCAAATCCCTTATGATTATATAGTGGAAGTGACAAATAGAATCAAGGGATTAGATCTGATAGACACAGTGCCTAAAGAACTATGGATAGAGGTTGGTGACACTATACAGAAGGCATTGATCAAGAACATCTCAAGAAAAAGAAATGCAAAAAAGGCAAAATGATTTTCTGAGGAGGCCTTACAAATAGCTGAGAAAAGAAGAGAAGTAAAAGGCAAAGGAGAAAAGGGAAGATTTGAATGCAGAGTTCCAAAGAATAGCAAGGAGAGATAAGAAAGCCTCCCTCAGTGAACAATGCAAAGAAATAGAGGAAATCAATAGAATGGGAAAGACTAGAGATCTCTTCAAGAACATCAGAGCTACCAAGGGAACATTTCATTCAAAGATGGGCTCAATAAAGGACAGAAATGGTATGGACCTAACAGAAGCATAAAAAATGGTATGGACCTAACAGAAGCAAAAGATATTAAGAAGAGGTGGCAAGAATACACAGAAGAACTACACAAAAAAGATCTTGATGACCCAGATAACCACGATGGTGTGATCACTCACCTAGAGCCAGGCATCCTGGAATCTGAAGTCAAGTGGGTCTTAGGAAGCATCACTATGAACAAAGCTAGGGGAGGTGATGGAATTCCAGTTGGGCTATTTCAAGTCCTAAAAGATGATGCTGTGAAATGCTGCACTCAATATGCCAGCAAATTTGGAAAACTCAGCAGTGGCCACAGGACTGGAAAAGGTCAGTTTTCATTCCAATCCCAAAGAAGGACAATACCAAAGATGTTCAAACTACTGCACAGTTGCACCCATCTCACACTAAAAAAGTAATGTTCAAAATTCTCTAAGCAAGGCTTCAGCAATACGTGAACCATGAACTTCCAGATTGTCAAGCTGGATTTAGAAAAGGCAGAGGAACCAGAGATCAAATAGGCAACATCTGCTGGATCATCAAAATAGCAAGAGAGTTCCAGGAAAACATCTACTTCTGCCTTACTGAGTATGCCAAAGCCTTTGACTGTGTCGATCACAACAAACTGGAAAATTCTGAAAGAGATGGAATACCAGACCACCTACCTGTATCTTGAGAAATCTGTATGCAGGTCAAGAAGCAACAGTTAGAACTGGACACGGAACAATGGATTGGTTCCAAATCGGCAAAGGAATACTTCAAGGCTGCATATTGTCACCCTGCTTATTTAACTTGTATGCAGAGTACATCACATGAAATGCTGGGCTGGATGCAGCAAAAGCTGGAATCAAGATTGCCAGGAGAAATATCAATAATCTCAGATAAGCAGATGACACCATTCTTATGGCAGAAAGTGAAGAAGAGCTAAAGAGCCTCTTGATGAAAGTGAAAGAAGTGAGTGAAAAATTTGGTTTATAACTCAACACTCAGAAAACTAAGATCATGGCATCCAATCTGGTCACTTCATGGCAAATAGATGGGGAAACATTGGAAACAGTGAAAGACTGCAGATGGTGACTGCAGCTATGAAATTAAAAGATGCTTACTCCTTGGAAGAAAAGCTATGACCAACCTAGACAGCATTTTAAAAAGCAGAGACATTACTTTGCCAACAAAGGCCCATCTAGTCAAAGCTGTGGTTTATCTAGTAGTCATGTATGGATGTGAGAGTTGGACTATAAAGAAATCTAACTGCCGAAGAATTGATGCTTTTGAACTGTGGTGTTGGAGAAGACTCTTGAAAGTCCCTTGGACAGCAAGGAGATCAAACCAGTCAATCCTAAGGAAATCAGTCCTGAATATTCATCGGAAGGACTGATGCTGAAGCTGAAACGCCAATCCTTTGGCCACCTGAATGGAAGAACTGACTCATTTGAAAAGACCCTGTTGTTGGGAAAGATTGAAGGCAGGAGGAGAAGGGGATGACAGAGGATGTGATGGTTGGATGTCATCACCGACTTGATCGACATGAGTTTGAGCAAGCTCTGGGAGTTGGTGATGGACAGGGAAGCCTGGCATTCTGAAGTCCACGGGGTCACAAAGAGTCAGACACGACTGAGCGACTGAACTGAACTGAACTGATCTTAAAGACACTAGAAAAAGACAGGGAATAGAAATTATTAGATACTGTACTGTTGGGGTGTGCAAGAGATTTAGAAGAGTCAGTTGCATGATAATATGAAACTTACACTCCATCAACAATAGAGTCAGGGGGCTGAGTGACGGGGCACACACCTACTTCCCACTGCTGTTTCCTTGCACTGCTGTCAATATTGATGCAATTTTCCAATTCTTTCTTAATCTTTACTTGTTAATAGAAAAAAATATTCATTGCTCTTAAAGTATTTTGGAATTATAAACATATTGTCCATTTCTGCCTCCATTCCATTCTATGTTTAGAGAGAGAATATAAAGCCCTGAGGAAGAATCACAGAAATCTGTTTTCTTTTAAAATTCAACACTGTTGACAGGGGTTAGATTTAAAATGGTTATCAAAGAGACCTCAACAGTGTGGAAAGTGGATTAAGTAATGAATTACATGCTAGTCTGGGTTACATGATGTTAACAATATGAATATTTAGTTCTATTGATAACAAGGTATATGTGAACTTAGAAAAAAATCTTTGGGTGTGTTGGACATTTTTATAAAAAAAGAAACTTTTGGTTATTTTGTAAAATGGACAAGGTTCACTTCATATATGAGGAGGTGGAATCTTGTGGAATTGAAGAAAGCTCATCTCACACCCAAACTAACTAATGTTTGAAACATAGAGAGGCTCACCCTCTCCTCAGATGCCTTTTCAGTGTAAGGACGGGGTATAAATGCAGAGTTGGTGGTGTGAGATGATGGATGAGGGTCTCCTCTGGTTGCCAGAGGATCTGTGACCAGCACAAAAACTGCTTGGTCTGGGTTAATTAATTGCAGGAACAGTTTATTCAGATGCAGGGCAAGCACCTTGGCTAAAATCTCAGCATCTGTGTTGATTAAAGATCTGAGGCTGAAGGAAGCACATAGTTGGGGGTCTTAGATGGGTTTGTGAGCCATATGGGCTTCTTTTAATGAGGGAGGGTTCTGTGATCCAAGTCTCAAAGCTATGCTGTTCTAGTCAGCACTAACGGAGCATCTCTTGTCCAGCACCAAAGTACTTCCCAGTCCTATTAGGGCAATCATTTTTCCTGGTTATTTGTTTCAATAATCTTTTCAGAATCTCAATACTATTTTTCATTTCTTACAGACCTAGTGATAAGAGAACAAGGTGCAAAATCTTGCTGGCCTCGTTTAAGTTCAGGGTAGATCCTGAATAAAAATCTGTTTTGAATATTATTGCTGATGAAATGTCCACTAGTCTATTATGGCACTGTAAAGATGTGAGTTGTAGAATATATATTCTCTGAAATTTTACCTTTAGGATATTATGTCTATAATCAGTTTTTCTTGGCTTTGACTTTCTGTTCATTATAGCTATAGAAATGGACACAGAAGTTCAACTGAAAAGGAAATTATAATAAAAATTTAAAAATACAGCCGCATCAATAAAACTGAACTTCTTTAGGTTGCACAATCTCCTGAAACATTCATAATTTGAAAATACTGTGGACCTTATCCAAGGATTTTTTAAAATATAAATTTATTTATTTTAATTGGAGGTTAATTACTTTGCAATATTGTATTGGTTTTGCCATACATCAACATGAATCCGCCACAGGTATACACATGTTCCCCATCCTGAACCCCTCACCCTCCTCTCTCCCCATACCACCCCTCTGGGTCGTCCCAGCACACCAGCCCCAAGCAACCAGTATCATGCATCAAACTTGGACTGGCGATTCGTTTCATATATGATATTATACATGTTTCAATGCCATTCTCCCAAATCATCCCACCTTCTCCCTCTCCCACAGAGTCCAAAAGACTGTTCTACACATCTGTGTCTCTTTTGCTGTCTCGCATACAGGGTTATTGTTACCATCTTTCTAAATTCCATATATATGCGTTAGTATACTGTATTGGTGTTTTTCTTTCTGGCTTACTTCACTCTGTATAATAGGCTCCAGTTTCATCCATCTCATTAGAACTGATTCAAATGTAAAAGGATTTTTAAGAATTATAAAGCTATGCCACACAAGGATCTAAGTCAGATGTAAACTTAGATGCTTACTTAGGGAAACAAAACCTTGAGTTAAGAGCAATGTTTTTTTCCTCAAGTTCTTTGTTCTCTTTACTCCATTTGATTTCTATACAGATCTAAGTCAACTACTGGCATTAGAGTCTATTCATCCAGGTCATCACACTTAAACATCTCTTTATCTTGTGAGTTGATTTGTAAACTTTTCTATTATGAAATGTGTCACAAATAAATGAGGGCATGTAATGTATAAGTAGATTTCTAAAATAATGATAAAGTAAGCATCCATTTTTCTCTCACCTTAAGAATTAGTACATCTTTAATTTGTCGTGATTCTCCTCCAAATTGTGATCTCCAACCTTTCTCAGAGGTAATCATCATTGGCATTTATATGATTTGATATTTCCCATTCCTTTAAGTTTTCCATTTACATAGCTATTTGTCCTATAAATAAGTTGGAATCATGTTTTGTTCTGTAACTTGTCTTTATTGCTTCCAATATGCTGCAGAGATCATCCATGTGGATGTGTATACTTGTGGTTCATTCATTTTTACTGCTGAAGTGTAATCTATTGAATGAATATACTATAATTTATCAATCAGTTCTACTGATGAAAGACTGTGGATGGTTTCAATTTTTGCTATTGGGAAAAGAGCAAATATAAAGATGTCTTCTTGTACAAATGGGCAAGAATTTTTCTAGATACAGAACTAAGAGTAGAATTACTGGGTTATGAAGTATGTATATACCAGAATCAAAATTTCTAAGTATGCTCTAATGGTTTTCTAAAATGATTTTTACCAATATTTACATTAACCAGTTTACCAATATTTACATTAACAGTTAACTACATTAACTGTTACATGAGTTTACAAGGCTTCAAGTCTCTGCCAACTTGATATGGTCATAATATATATGTAAATATGTATATTTGCATAATATATACAAATGTATGTAATCAAGTTGTGATATCCTGTATCATAATTTTAATTAATATTCACCAGTTACTTATGAGATATAGCACACTTTTATATGTTTATTTGCTATTTTTCATCTTCTATGAAATGTCTGTGCTATTATTTCTATTGGATTATTGATAACTTAGAAAAATTCTCATTCATTCTTTATACAGTCTGTATACTAATTCATTATAGGTCAGGCAAATATCTTCTCCCAGTTTGTGGTTCTCTTCTCACTGCCTTAGTTGTGCTTATTGATGAATAGAGTGCTGAATATTTTTGAATTTTAATTTTGAAATAATTGTAGGTTCACATGCAGTTGTAAGAGATAATACAGAGTGATCCCATATACCCTTCTCAAAGTTTTCCCCAGTGATAACATCTTGTACAGCTGTAGTACAATATCACAATCAGGAAACACATTGATACAATCTATTGATCTTATTCAAATGTCAGCAGTTCTGCATAAACTTGTGTGTGTGTGTATTTAGTTCTGTTCAAATTTTATCACTTGCTTTATCTTGATATAGCAATCACTACCTTCAAGATACAGAACTGTTCCTTCATCTTAGGGTTCTCTCATATTATTATTCCTTTAGGCTCACATTCACCCCCGTTCCCCCACCATCCCTAAACACTGGTAACCTCTCATTTCTAGAATGTTATACAAATGGAATCATAAAACATATTACTTATTATTTGAACCTCCCTCCCACACCCCTATGTTGTCCCCAGAGCCCTGTATTGAGCTCCCTATGTTATACATCAACTTCCAACTAGATATCTGTTTTACCTATGGTAATGTATATTTCAATGACACTCTAAGTATATTACTTTTTGAGGTTGGTTTTTCTCACACAGCAGAAATCCTTTTAGAGTCATCCAAGTGTTTGATCCCTGGGTTGGTTGGGAAGACCCCCTGGAGAAGGGAAAGGCTAGCCACTCCAGTATTCTGGCCTGGAGAATTCCATGGACTGTATAGTCCATGGGGTCGCAAAGAGTCGGACATGACTGACTTTCACATTTTTTTTTTTTAAGTTGCATGTATCAATAGCTTGTTACTTCTTGTTGCTGAGTACTGTTCCATGTTATAGATGTATCACAGTTTATGTAACCATTCACTCATTGAAGGACATCTGGGTGCTTCCAGTTTTTGGCTATTATAAGTAAATTAAAAAAAAAAGAATTAATTAATAGACTTTTTTAAAAAAAGTTTTTAGGTTGACAGAAAAGGAGCAGAAAGTACAGTGAATTCCCATATATACCACTCCTCCCCCACTTTCCCATCTTATTAACATTTTACACTAGTTTTGTACATTTATTACAATTGGTGAGCTAATATTGATACAATACTATTTACTAAAGTCTATATTTAAACATTATGTTTCACTCTTGGTGTTGTATATTCTATGAGTTTGGAAAAATTTACCATTAGAGTTTCATACAGAATAGTTACCTGGCCGTAAAAATCCTCAGTGGCCTGCTTATTCATCCCTTCCTACTCCAACCCCTGGCAACCACTACTCTTTTTTACTGTCCTCATAGTTTTGCCTTTTCCAAAAGATCATATAGATGGAATCATAACAGCACATAGCCTTTCCAGATTGGCTTTTTTTAAGTTAATACACATTTAAGTTTCTCCATGTCTGTTTGTGACTTGATAGCTCGTTTGTTTTTAGCACTGAATCATATCACATAGTCTAGATGTATCACAGCTAATTTGCCCATTTATGTACTAAAGGACATCTTGGTTGCTTCCAGATTTGGGCAATTATGAATAATAATGGTGTAAACATCCATGTGTAGGTTGTTATGTGAATATAACTTGTTGGCTCATTTGAGTTAGTAACAAGTTGCTATTTTCTCCCACAGGGAAAAGTGAGAGTGTATGAGTGACAGCCAGACTTCCCTAGCTATGCAGGACACTGTCCAGGAGGTCTAGTTCTTTCTTGCTTCATCCATATGGATGAGGAAATCTATAGGATTGAGGGATTGGGAAAAGCTGGGAGCAAAGTAGCCAGGGCTCAGAACTCATCAAAAGGACACTACTAATGGCTTTTCATTTCTTCCTACTAACCACATCACAGACTCTATTAGGAAGCTCACCCACTAGCCACTG
The DNA here is from genome assembly GCF_003369695.1 of Bos indicus x Bos taurus. NCBI lineage: Eukaryota > Metazoa > Chordata > Mammalia > Artiodactyla > Bovidae > Bos > Bos indicus x Bos taurus. The sequence goes on along the minus strand of NC_040083.1, from coordinate 27,001,221 downwards.
GATATACCTCACCTGTGGGCCTCTGCAACTGGCCCACAGGTACCCACACCACTATGAGCTTCTCATCCATACTCGCATCTCTCCTTCCTCCCCCCATTCTAGCAGACTGTATAGATGGCAAGGGTGAGCCTTTGCAGGTAGCTAATAAGGAGGTGTAGAAAGTCAACCTAACGGTGGGATCAAGAACAAGCTCACAAACTTGAGCATTTTAGGGTATTGTCCTAGAGAAAACAAACAGGAACCTCAAAGTACTTAGGCTGGCTTTGTGGGATTGAGAAAAAGCATATAATTTTAAGAACTCCTCATGAAGAGGGAACTAGAAGTGTGAACCAGACACATCCATAGAAAATCCTCAGAATTCTTAACCAGGTGAAGATAAATTGAAAGTGAAAGTTGCTCAGTCATGTCTGACTCTTTGCAATCCCATTAACTGTACCATGGAATTCTCCAGGCCAGAATACTGGAGCCTTTCCCTTCTCCAGGGAATCTTCCCAGCCCAGGGATCAAACCTAAGTCCCATATTGCAGGTGGATTCTTTACCAGCTGAGCCACAAGGGAAGCCCTTGTGAAGGTGAAGATATATGTCTCCCAAATCCAGTCTGCAAGACTGGATGAAGTGCTTACTGCTTCAAATGCAAAGACATCAATGCAAAAGCTCAAGGAACACATAAAATCAAGGAAACATGACTTCACAAAAGGAACATGATAGCTTTTCAGTTTCAGACCACAGAGAAATGGATATCTACATATTTCCTGACAAACAACTGAAAATAATTGTTTTAAGGATGCTCAGTGAACTACAAGAGAACATAAATAGATGACTCAATGAAATCAGGAAAATAATACATTAATAAAATGAGAGGTTCAACAGAGAGCTATAAATCATAAAAGCAAATTCTAAAAATAAAGAATACAAATAATGAAGTGAGAAATGAAACAGATCTTCAACAGCAGATGTGGTCAGCAATGGAAAAAGTCTGTGAGCTTAAAGACAAGTCATTTGCAGTTATCCAATCAGGATACTCAGATACCACAGAAATACATAGTATTAATATTAGAGACTACTATGAACATTCATATGAGAACAAGTTGAATAAGTTAGAAGATATGGGTAAATTCCTAGAAATACACTCTACCAAGACTGAATCATGAAGAAATAGAAAATCTAAATAGATCTATAACTGGTAAAGAGATTGAATCAGTAACTGAAAACTTCCCAAGAAAGAAAAGCCTAGATGTACACGGTTTGGCTGGTGAATTCTACCAAACATTTAAAAAAGAATAAATAATAATCTTCTTCAAACTATTCCATAAAACTGAAGAGGAGGGAACACTTCCAAATGCATTTTACAGAGCTAGCATTACCCTGAAACCCAAATCAGATAAAGACAGTACAAGAAAAGAAAGCCACAGACCAACATCTCTGATGAATATAGGTGTAAAAATTGTCAACAAAATATTAACAAACTGAATTCAATGATACTTTAAAAGGATTATACTCTCTGAAGTGGGATTTATCTCAATCATGCAAGGATAATTCAACAAATACATTAATAATGCGATGAACCACATTAACAGAATGAAAAATAAAAATCATATAATCTCAGGAGATGCAGAAAAAGCACTGAACAACAACATTCAATTTCCTTTCATGATAAAAACTTGACAAACTTAAGCACAGAGTGAATGTATTTCAACATAATAAATACCATACATGAGAAATCCACCACTAACATCATGCTTAATGATGAAAAGTTGAAAAAATTTCCTCTAAGATTAAATGTCTATTCAACAGCCCAATTTTTTAGCCAGTTAGTTGTTCTATGTCCAGTTCTAACCGTTGTTTCTTGACCTGCATATAAGTTTCTAGGTTGAAGCATCCCAAACAGAAAATGATATTCTGCTTAACTGGAAAAGAGGAAAGCGCTTAACTGAATAGAACAGAACATTATAAAAGTTTTTTTCCAACACCATTCACTTAATTTTCATCTTAGTCCCCTTTTCTACTCTCATCCTGCATTGAGCTATATCTGAAAAGGGACTGAATTCCCCCCCAAATTTGGCAGTTAATTTAATTTATGTCTATTGATGCTTGAAACTATTTATCTATTGCCCACTGTTCTATTTGTACATTTTAATTTAACATGATGTCTAAATATTTTCCTAGTTTTGAAAAATGTCATACTTTTCCTTGGAAAAGTAACACATAACAAAAAATTACTTCCTAAGATAAACTCACTTACCTGAAACATAAATATAGTTCTTAAAAGTAATGAAAAATATTTGGGTAATTACATATATTTACACATTATCAAAACCTGCGCCAAACAAAGTTATAAATATGAACTAAGTTCATGGATTTAGAGGGAAGAAAATTCAGCATAAGGTGGCATGAAATAAATTCAAAATACTCATTTCCCAGACTCACAGATTATTACCCAAATCAGCATGTATAAACAAATTCTTGTTTCCATTTCAAACTATGCTATTTTAAATATTTCTTCATTCATAGAAGGAAAATTCACAAGATATAGCATGTAAATCTGAACAGAGTATGCTGCTCTAAAAATGTAGAATGATTATTTAAAGGTTAGTGTGATGCTTACAACTTCATGACATGGAAGAACAGATAAACAAAAAGATAAGTGGTTGACAGAGGACCACTTACTGGTATGGCCTCAGCCTATTAATACTATTTTCAGTTAATAAAACTCAGACAGAAGTAGAAATTTTTAATTTAGGGCATAGGAACAAATCAAATGGCACAAAACAAGTGTCATATAAAACAATTATTGAATGTCATAAGCAAATAAACAGGTTTATGGGTCTCAAAATTGTCTCTGACTTAAAGTAAACTCAGGAGCATATACAAAAGGAAAGTCACAGAGAAACTGATCAGTGCATATGATTATAAAAGAAAGGCTAAGTTTTCAATAATTGTCATATTATAACTTCACTCATGTTACAAACATTTAATTAATATTTTCCCTAGTATAACAATCAGTCTATGACTGCCTCTTAAACACTATTATTCTGTTTAGACTAGCTGGTAATTACAGGAGACAAAATTTCACCTAACATGTAAAAGTTGTCCAGATGAAATGAAATAAAGATACTATTTAAACCTTGCTTCTGGAGAGTACCAAAGCCAAGAATGTCTGGTCTGGACAAACTTTGAAATATTGTATAGTTTTCTGTAATTTTGCACATGTACAGCAGAGGGCACTAATATAATTATAGTGGTTGGGCCTGCTGGGAGTAATTATCTGTGATTTTGGGATTCAATGGAAGTAGTAAACTAGAAAGTCTTTCTCATCTTCATCAGTGAATAGTTTCCTACTATCTAAATAGGGAAATTCTTTGCATGAAATTTACTTAATTTTTATAGCTAAAGGGCCATAATAATAGAAAGTTAACATTGATTATTCCCTAAGAAATCAACAACACAATGAGTGATCTTTGAATATCATAAACCAGCTTCCTCAAAAGACCAATAACACTCCATCAACCTCTCTCCCACATCCTCTTGCTCTCACATAGCTACACTCACCTAACTGCATCTTTTCCCAAAACACCGTCCCAGAAATCTAAAAGTGGAAAAACTTTTGGCTATGTTAGCACCTTTTTATGATACAGTTGAAGCATTGTCTGATCGTAATGATCTGTATAAGGTGATGGAAACTTTGAGACAAGTGGAAAGACTAACAATTAGCTGTTGTTAGGAGAAGGAAATGGCAACCCACTCCAGTATTCTTGCCTGGAGAATCCCGTGGACAGAGGAGCCTGGTGGGCTGCCATCTATGCGGTCGCACAGAGTCGAACACGACTGAAGTGACTTAGCAGCAGCAGCAGAGAGTTAGCCGAAATCACCCTCAAATATGTTGTTTTATTACAAAGAGGGAGAACAGATGGTCAAACGGTTTTGTGGTCTTCATTTTCTAGGTAAAGTTAGTAGAATAATTGCTATCTCTAGCAAAGCATGAAGCATGTATAGTAGAGAAAACAATCACTTGTTTTACGAATTTAACTGTGATAGATGTATGGGCTTTGCTTTCCAGGAGATCACCACATCCCTGTTTCATCCCTTCAAATACCCTGGTGCAAGCCAGCATCATCTCCTGCTTGAACTGGTTTTCCTGCTTCTAGTGCCATTTTCCTAACCCCACAATCCATTCTCCCCACAATGGAGTGGTCTTTTATTAATGTAGAGAAATCATCTCTCTCCTCTGCTTAAAATCCTTCTGGAGTTTCCTGTTAGTCTTACAGCAAAATCCAGATTCCTTCCTTCATCTTACACCACATTTTCTTTCACTCTAACTCCTATCATAGTTGCCTCCTTTCTGTTTTTAAGAGCATATCAAGCAACTTCGTTCCTCAGGGCTTTTGTATTTGCTACCCACACGCCAAGATTTTTAGATGGTTTCTCATCTTTCAGATTTCAGCTTAAATTGTATCTCTCCAGAGAGGGCTTTTCTCATCAACCTAACAAAAGTAGTCTATGCAGATACTCTCTATCTCATTATACTTTTCTGTCTAGCAGGTATCACACACTCCCTCTCTTTTTAAGTTGTTTATATTGCCTTTCACCATTTTTAGTTCCCTGAAGATAGGGACTGGTTTACCCTTTCATATCTGCATCTCCAGTGCTAAGCTTCTAGCACATAATAGGTACTCTGTACATAATTTGATTCACTAATTGTATAATCATGAGATATCTTTTACATTCCAGAAGCAATGCCTGGCATGTTTTTGTTTTTAATTTTTAAAAGCTTAACTCATGTATTTTAACAAGATTGATTCTCAGTTGACTGCATGTCAGACCCACTTGGATGCTAAGTCCCTTCAGTCGTGTCCGACTCTGTGCGACTCCATGGGCTGTAGCCTGCCAGGCTCCTCTGTTCATGGAATTTTCCAGGCAAGAATACTGGAGTGGGCTGCCATTTCCTTCTCCCCAGACTGAGTTGGGGAACTTAAAAAAAAAAAAAGCAACACCTCAGTCCCACACCACACCTGTTAAATCAGAATCTCTGGAGATGAGACCAAGGTATTATTTGAAGAGATCCTTTGATTCTGATCTGCAGCCAGCATGGGAGTAACTATCATTCCCTTTTCTTTAAACTCTTTCTCAGCTCCTTTGTTATTCCATTAACATCCTTTAGTGTGATTCCTTATCAAATGATTTCTGTAAGAAATGTTTCTGGGAAACCAGAGACAGAAAATGCTTGTAGTCTTTACCAACCCACTTCAAATTGGAGTTCGCTTGTGGATCACAAAGCTTGATCTCTAGTCACGTAGATACTTTTATCCCCTTGGAATGGGCTCCATGAAAACAGACATATCCTGGGAAATAGTTTATGTGGATGTACCAACCTATGAAACACTGCAGTATTTAGATTTCGCTTATAAGCTTTTGCTTTTTACTCATACTTTGATTTCCCCTGTTGTCTGATAGCCGAGTTGCCAGTCCAGGTTCGATGCACGATACTGGATGATTGGGGCTAGTGCACTGGGACGACTCAGAGGGATGGTATGGGGAGGGAGGAGGGAGGAGGGTTCAGGATGGGGAACACATGTATACCTGTGGCGGATTCATTTTGATATTTGGCAAAACTAATACAACTATGTAAAGTTTAAAAACAAACAAACAAACAAACAAAAAAAAAAACAAAAAAAACACAAATATGTGCATGGTATGCTTCCCACTCGTTGAAGTAACTCATTTATTTAAACGTTCCTCTTGGATATACTTTCCCTGATCACACTGCCTAAAACAGGGCTTAACCACTGCCTTCACTCACTCTTCCCTTCCTTTGCTTTATTTCTGTTTACATAACAGCACTAATTAACAAGTATATTTCCTTGTTTATGATGTGTTTTCCCCTACTAGAATATAAGCTCCGTAGAAGCCAGGATTGTGACTGTTCACTGCTATATCCTGAACAGTGTTCAGTATTTGTTGAAAAAAAATCAAGGAATAAATGAACAGTGTCTGGCAAGGGGTTCCCAAATTGATTTCATTTTCTTTCTTCCTATTATCCTGTAGAATTTTGCTATAACAAGAAGCATCATACAGGAAAAAAAAAAATGTTAGTGGCAAAAGGAATTATTTTCATTAATTTAACAGTGTTATTTTTTCCCAAGTAGTCATTATCATACATGAGTTATATTTATATTAGATTTTAACTTTGATAAAAGTTACCCATAAAAATCAGGCTTACCCAGTGTTTCAGTGGTAAAGAATCCATCTGCAATGAGATGTGGTTTGATCCCTGGGTCTGGAAGGTCCCCTGGAGAAGGAAATGAAACCCACTCCAATATTCTTGCCTGAGAAATCCCATGGACAGAGGAGCCTGGTGGGCTGCAGTCCAAGAGGTTGCAAAGAGTTGGACATGACTGAACAACTGAGCACACATGCATCCGTAAAAATGTTTCCTGTTCAAAGCAATGTCCCACTAATGTGAGATATCATTAACAACCATCAGGAATATCTGATAATTACTGAAGGCAAGACTTTTCTTTGGCCTGTAGGGAGCTAGTTGAGAGACATTCCTTGAGTGCTTCTTTTGTAAGGTCATTGTAATAGGCTTCATGAGAGGTACAAAAAAAGGTTTTTCTGCCTTCTAGGACCTTACAATCTGTTTAGAGTTATAAACCAAGTGTATTAAATGTGAGAATAATAAAATTATGAGATACAAAATATAAAATAGATGCAGAATGAAAATTGAATAATATTAGCTTGGGAGATTCTTTCTCTCTGTATATACGTGTGTATATACACACACACATATCTCAAATTAGATAAAGTGGCCTAGAACTTCTGGAAACTGAGTTTTTTTTTTATTTAAGATTTGTTTATTTATTTATTTTAGCTGTGTTGGGTCTTTGTTGCTGTGTAAAGGCTCCCTCCAGTTGCAGCAAGTGGGGGCTACTCTTTGTTGCCATGTGTGGGCTTCTCATTGCAGTGGCTTCTGCTGTCGTGGAGCATGGGCTCTAGGGTGTGGAGCTTCAGTAGTTGTAGCAAATGGGCTCAGCAGCTGCGGCTCTCAGGCTCTGGAGCACAGGCTTAGGAGATGTGGCACACGGGCTTAGCTGCTCCTCAGCATGTCTATTCTTCCCTGCTGCTGCTGCTGCTAAGTCCCTTCAGTCGTGTCCGACTCTGTGCGACCCCACAGACCACAGCCCACTAGGCTCCTCTGTCCCTGGGATTCTCCAGGCAAGAATACTGGAGTGGGTTGCCATTTCCTTCTCCAATGCATGAAAGTGAAAAGTGAAAGTGACCAGGGATTAAATCCATGTCCTCTGTTGGCAAGCAGATTCTTAAAGCACTGGATCACTAGGGGAAGCCCTGGAAAGCAAGTTTTAATGCAGTATGTGAAGGCAGTAAAGAAAGTGGGTGCATTCCCTTTGGTGCTTTTCTGTTCACAAACTCTATATTCTTTATCTAACCCTTTTCTAGATTCCGTTCCCTCTTCTTCATAACATGTGACTTCCCTTTTTCTCCTATGGACTTGTAGGTTAAAGTCCAAACAGCTGCCATGTGAACCACGTAAAAGTTGTTACTTTTATTTTACTTGCTATTAACAGGATGCTATTTATACAGTGACCCAGTTGTTGCTTTTAAAACTACCTTGGCCTCTTGAGCTGGGTACTTTCTGTTTGCCCCTTCAGATTGTCTTTTTTTTTTTTTTTTTCCCACTCTGTTCTGTATCCTGGTGGGCTGCCCTGTAAGAACTGGTTGGATTCAGCCAGTGCAGAGCATGGGAGGAGATGGGCCTGAGGGAAGAGAGTGAGGCTTGAGTATTTGTTCCCCTGGCTTCCAATTTTTTGGTTTGAGTCTTTAGCCAGGCAGCTCTCTGGACACAGCCCTTTGTCTCCTGGTACCAAGAACTGCTCATTCCCCTCACTCTTTTGAGTTTAGGGTGATAACATCTCCCATGCTTTGATTAGCCTTGAGGCACTGCACTATCCTTTGTGCTTTCTCTGGATCCTCCACTTAACCTTTGTAATCAGTTTGTGTTTTTAACTGTTCCCAAAGTACTCTATGTGAGTTTCCATCAACTTCCTACTGGGACTCTGATCCCCTTGCCAAGCAGGAAGGGAATCAGAACCTGGAAATTCCAACCCTCTAATCACAAGATTGGTTGGCTCCCCAGGCAGTCAGCCCCCATCCTTAGGTGCTTTCCAAAAGTCAACTTCTTAACCTAAAAAGACACCTTTAAGCTCTCATCATTGAGGAAATTGCAAGGGCTTTAGGTGCTTGGTGCCAGAAATGGGGATGGAGACAAAGACCAAGTAAGTATTTATCATAAATCACAGTCTCACAAAAGGCAAAATGCCACTTTATGTGTGTGAGGGTATGTATGTGTGGCTCTATGCTATGATACTGTATGAACACTGTTATAGGCAATAGATAAGCATCATCAAAACAGAGATATTAAACCAGATCACTGGCAATGGAAGGAGACCTTCATGTTTGAGGTGAAGCCAGAGAAACAAAATAGGTGGGAGAATTGGAGTACTTTTGCAATATTGCCTTGAGAGTAAAGAAAATATACAGAAAATACCAAGGATCATGGATCTATCATGCTGTGTGTTAGGGAGGAGAAACTGAAACACAGGTGAGAAAGCTGAAAAAAAAAAGTGTTGTCTCATTTCAGTCATGTGTTAAAGATCCTAAACTATGTAACTTTGTGTATGAAATCAGCTGAGATTCTCAGGGAATTTGGGGTTGTATTCTAAAATTAGTGAGGTAAGTAAGCTGATAAAAGTTACTCAAAACAATATGACATGGCTTTTTTTTTTTTTCTTTAGGACAACACCCACACTGAGAGTTTGGACTTAATTGAGATAATTTTAGAAAAGCCTATTATTAGGGAAAAAGACAGTTATTTAAAGTTTTGGACTGTTATATAATCATTTAAGATGAAAATGGAAAATTAAATTCTGTTTTTCTAATACTGCAAGCTCATCCTTTTGGAATTGTGTGAAAGTTAAATGGGACAACTGGAACTGATGATGCCATCCTTGGATACCTATGATCTTGACTTAGAACAGTCTCAGGACTGATCAATAGGTGCCAGGTATCACTCAGATAAAACTGTAGTATAGTTTTCCCTCAGTATCCTAGGGGTATTGGTTCCAGGATCCCCCTGATACCACAATCTGCTGATTACTCAAGTCCCTTGTATTCAATGAAGTTGTACTTGCATGTAATCTATATACATACTCCTATATACTTTTAATCATCTTAGAGTACTGGTATGGAGAAGGCAATGGCACCCCACTCCAGTACTCTTGCCTGGAAAATCCCACGGATGGAGGAGCCTAGTAGGCTTCAGTCCATGGGGTTGCTAAGAGTCGGACACGACTGAGTGACTTCGATTTCATTTTTCACTTCCATGCATTGGAGAAGGAAATGGCAACCCACTCCAGTGTTCTTGCCTGGAGAATCCCAGGGATGGGGGAGCCTGGTGGCTGCCGTCTATGGGGTCACACAGAGTCAGACACGACTGAAGTGACTTAGCATAGCATAGCATAGCAGAGTACTGGTAATGCCCAATACAATGTAGATGCTGTATAAATAGTTGCTGGTGTGTGGCAAATTCAAGTTTTGATCTTTGGAACTTTCTTGAATTTTTAAAAAAAACAAAAAATTTATTTTGGGCTGTACTTGGTCTTTGATGGTGCACTTGGGTTGTCTCTAGTTGTGGGAGTAGGGGCTTCTCATTGTGGTGGCTTCTTTGGTTGCAGTGCACAGGCTCTAGCCGAGCAGGCCTCAGTAATTGCTGCTTGAGGGCTCAGTGGTAGTTGCCTCACAGGCTCTAGAGTGTGGGCTCAGTAGTTGCGGCGTGCAGACTTAGTTGCTGTGGAATCTTCCTGGACCAGGGATTGAACCAGTGTCCTGTGCATTGCAAGGTGGATTCTTAGCCACTGGACCACCAGGGAAGTACTTGAATTTCTTTTTTTCCTGAACATTTTTGATCCAATGTTGGTTGAATTTGCAATGGAACCTGTGGGTACAAGGGCCAGCATTATATGTAAGAACAATACAATTGCCTTGGTTTACTCTAACTCCTGGATTGGAATTGGTCTTATCATGTCATGGTCCTGACATGATATGCCTGCTATTGATTCAAATGTCACATTGGCACATCCCAGCTTGGGGGATTCTCTTTTAATGCTGAAGGGGTGACAGCAGGCTATTTTTGATTTAGATCCCTAGGATATGACAAGGCCCTAAAAACTGTGATAAATTTCAAAACGATATGAAAGAAATCTATGATAGTTAATGTTTTACCAATATCTAATTGTGGCTTTAAATTTAAATCTGTTGACTAAATAAAGAGTATACCAAATTGGTAAAGAAGAAATAAACATGTCTTAAAATTTGGCATTCTTTCTGAAAAACAAGAATTGTAAAGGCTGAGAAATTGCTAATACATTTTCTCTTTTAAAATAGACATTAGATATAATTTTAAAAATTAAAGTGAGAAGTACAATTCAAATACCACATTAATTTGCATGTTTTCCTCGCTTCCCCAATATTTCACATATACAGTGGTGATATAGAGAGAATTATGTGTTTCTATAGTTTAATATCCTTCATCCTCAGCAGATTTTAATATGTATTTCTAAAGAACAGACATCATCACTTTTAAATATTTGAACAGAAAATTGCATAGGAGAAACACTTGATTGTTTGGACATTTTTATTAATGTATTATTGCAGATCTTTAACTTATCTTTCTGAGTTAGAAGTGTTAATATCCAGTGTTTCACAAGTTTCTGTCATTTTAGCAAATAACTAATAGAAGAAAGAACTCCCTATGTATGCTCTGAAAATGTGCAAGTTTCAATTCTTGAAAATTGTCTGCTGGTTAAGTACTATTAATGACTCAATAACAAAAAGACAGATCAGATCAGTCGCTCAGTCGTGTCCGACTCTTTGTGACCCCATGAATCGCAGCATGCCAGGCCTCCCTGTCCATCACCAACTTCCAGAGTTCACTGAGACTCACGCCCATCGAGTCAGTGATGCCATCCAGCCATCTCATCCTCTGTCGTCCTCTTCTCCTCCTGCCCCCAATCCCTCCCAGCATCAGAGTCTTTTCCAATGAGGCAACTCTTGGCATGAGGTGGCCAAGTACTGGAGTTTCAGCTTTAGCATCATTCTTTCCAAAGAAATCCCAGGGCTGATCTCCTTCAGAATGGACTGGTTGGATCTCCTTGCAGTCCAAGGGACTCTCAAGAGTCTTCTCCAGCACCACAGTTCAAAAGCATCAATTCTTCGGCGCTCAGCCTTCTTCACAGTCCAACTCTCACATCCATACATGACCACAGGAAAAACCATAGCCTTGACTAGACGAACCTTTGTTGGCAAAGTAATGTCTCTGCTTTTGAATATGCTATCTAGGTTGGTCATAACTTTCCTTCCAAGGAGTAAGCATCTTTTAATTTCATGGCTGCAGTCACCATCTGCAGTGATTTTGGAGCCCAGAAAAATAAAGTCTAACACTGTTTCCACTGTTTCCCCATCTATTTCCCATGAAGTGATGGGACCGGAAAGACAACCTAATTAATAAATTGACAAAAGGTTTGAATTGACCTTTCTCCAAAGAAGATAAATATCTAACAAACACATGAAAACATGATCAATGTCATTAGTCATTAGGGAAATGCAGATCATTATAATCAGTATAATCATTAAAAAGAAGAAAAATGTTTTTGAAGATGCAGAGAATTTCAAATTCTCATACATTGTTGGTGGGATTGTAAATGCTATAGCCACTGTGGCAAACAGATTGTTCCTCAGTAAGGTAAATATAGAATTACCAAATGACCCAACAATTTCACTCTTAGGTATAGACACAAGGTAACTGAAAATAGGTATTCAAATAATAACCAGTATTTGAATTTTCATAGTAGCTCTTCACAGAGGAGCCTGGTTGGCTAGGCCATAGACTCCCAAGGAGTCGGACATGACTGAATAACTGAGCACAGACACAAGTGTTTCACTTTGCTGTACACCTGAAACTAACACAACACTGTAAATCAACTATACTATAGTAAAAAATTTAAAAATTGTCTAGTCATTGATTCAAATATTATCCTTCTTTTGAGTTGAATATGTATACTTATCCATTGTATATAATGGAAGAGACTTCACTGCTTTTCAAAATAATTTTTCTGTATTCAGATGAAATAATGCCCTTCTGCTGCTGCTGCTGCTGCTGCTAATTCGCTTTAATTGTGTCCGACTCTGTGAGACCCCATAGACGACAGCCTAACAGGCTCTTCTGTCCCTGGGAGTTTCCGGGCAAGAGTACTGGAGTGGGTTGCCAGTGCCTTCTCTGAATGCCCTTCTGAGTGAGTACCAAATAGCCATGAAAATGTGCATTGACATTGATTTCATGCCAAACATGTAAATCATGTGATTGGAATTCCTATAGACTTAAACTCAGTGAAGTCTCATGTGTTATCATACTAATGCTGTATTTCAAGTGACAGGTATGGAGTGAAGGTAGGGATCCAAGGCACAGGTTTTAGAGTTAAGTGGAATCATATTCTAGCTTTTCTAATACTAAATGTGGGACTTCAGCAAGGTAGCGTAATTTCTCAAATTTCAATTTCCTTACTAGTAGAAAATGAGGATAATACCTATTTTACTCTCATGATGTAAAAACTGAATGAGTATATATAAATGAAAAGTAGTTATCACTGGAGTCAGCATATAGTAAATGTTCAGTATGGTAACTCCTATTTTAAAAAGAACTTTTGTATTCCCCTCTTTTAAAAGAAAGATTTATTTATTTATTTTTGGCTGTGCTGGGTCTTCACTGCTACAAACGCTTTTCTCTAGTTGTTGAAAGCAGGGGCTACTCTCTAGTTGCCATGCTCGGGCTTCTCATTGTAGTGGTTTCTCTTGTTGCAAAGATCAGGCTATAGGCACCCTGGCTTCAGCAGTTGTGGCTCCTGGGCTTAGTTGCCCCAGAGCAGGATCTTATTGGACCAGGGATCCTCTGCATTGGTAGGCAGATTCAAAATCACTAGACCATCAGGGAAGTCCCAGTAACTGGTTTTAAGACAAGATTATATGTACTTTTTCTAATGCAATCCATTTATAAATTTTGTTAAGTACTCACCTTCAGTGGGAAGGAAGTCCAATCATCCTGCCTCAGCAGAATTCTGATTGGGAGGGTGTCTTTTGAAGTGCTGACTAGATTCTGGCACGGAGTGGTAATTCTGATTAAAAGAAGAAGTCATCAGTTAAAGCAGTCACCTCCCTATTTCCACAGTTCTCCCCACCCCACCGCAGCTCTCCATGTGCTCTGCAATCTTTACAACAGAGGACAGCGATCTAGCCTTTGGTAGAACCCGATTGCTAGCACCACGTGCGTCTCCTTATCAAACTCATTACAAGTAGGACATGTTTCAATGACAGAAAAAGAGGAGGTTATTTCTTATTCAAAGTTGATAAATAAAGAAAGCAGGAAGGAAGGGGAAAAAAAAGGAAGAAAAAAAGAGAATGAACAATAAAGAAAGCTGGCCTTTTTTTTTTTTTTTTTAAACCACGCTCCAAATTACTAATTTCAAACTGGTCCGAGGATTCAAACTCCGGAGAATGCGGGTCACACTCACTTTGATACGCAGCCAACTGCATAAAGAAGTTGACATAAAAAAAGGAAATCATGACTCCTGCAAAACAGAAGACAAAGGTGCACAAGGGATCATAATTCCAATGGGAAACCTGCTCGATAGTCCCAGCTCAGCACAAGGCTTTCCACGTCTCCTAGACATCAGTCAGCTGGTTGTCAGCTGTACGTAAAGCAGTTTTGCTAAAGGGTGTGAAGAAAACATTTAAGTGTAAAACTTATTCCTTGATCCTCAAGGAGCTTACAACAGCGCGGGAGGGATTAGCCCTGTAACTGACACTCCAGGGCGGTCAATGAAACGTGACAAACGAGTTGGCAAGGGTCTTGAAGGCGGAGGAATTCACAGTTAGGGATCATTTGGGGCTAGGAGCTTGTCAAGAAAGGCTTTAAGAAGTGGGGTGTAAGCTAGGCGCAAAGTAGCGGCGGGTAGGGTTTTAGATTGATGGGAAGTCGTGGCGTGGTGGATTGAATACTGACCAGGGCACTCAAGGGTGCGGTGCAGGCCAGACCGGACTAACTCCTCCGGCCCAGGACGCGTGCGCTTCCAACGCTCGCGCCAGGCGCGCGGCCCGTGGGAAGCCAGCCAGGGCCCGCGAGCGCGAGACCCCGCGCGCCAAGGCGGGAAAAAGCTGGCGCATGCGCGGCTCGGGGCTTCGGGATCGCCAGGATGGGGAAGAGGAGGTGGAGTTTCCTAGAGGGAACTTGACCCGTTAGCAGCCGCGGCAATGGCGGCGCGGTCGCCGCCCTCACAGCTCCCTCCGCCCCCGGCGCGACACTTGGGACCCTGGTCCCCACGTGTTGGTCGGGGAGCGGTGGCACACGCAGTGCGCAGCGAGACCTCGGGTCTTGAGGGCGCAGCGCGGGAGGGCGTCGTGGACAAAAGCGATTTACCCTGGCTTGGCGAAGAAGGGTCAGAGGGACAGCGAGGGCCAGCGGGGACAGCTCCGGCTCAGGCTCCCCTCCTCAGCGCGCCCACGGGGTCCATGCGGCTAGAGGGCATCTCGGTAGAGGAGGCGATGGTGACCCGGACGCAGCTGCTGGAGGAAGAGCTGAGCAGCGTAAAGGAGGAGCTGGCCCTGTGTCAGGTATCGAAGTGGCCGCTGGCCTTTCCCCTCCACAGCGGGGCTGGGGCCGCGTCCCTCTCCCTCTGCCTTCGTCTGTGTCGCTGCGCGGGTTTAGGACCCACCCACCTCTGCCCTGCGGCGCTGCGTCCCGGCTCCCACGCCCAGCCGGGCCCGCTGCTCGCTGCTGAGGGAGCCGGCCGCGCCCAGCTAGTCGACCTCTGGCTCCTGCCCTTCTCTGGACCTTGGCCGGGCAGGGACAGCCTCGGCTGTCCCCTGGTTTGGGTGGTTTGGTTGCCTTCACTTGGATCCCACCAAAACTAGCGGACGCACCCCACCGCCCTAAGTTCAAGTTCTCTGTTGTGACTGTAGTGGTACTTGGTGCAGTAGAGTGCAATCCCAGAGTTGAAATGTGGAACAGGAAAGTGGAAGCACTTATATTAAAACCCATCCATGAAGGAGCGTGTTTTTAATCATCAGATCCATACTTGCCCTTGTTCTTAAGTAAAACTGAAGTTTTTAAAACAGACCAATAATTTTTAGGGAGTCTCAGGCTGGGAATTTTCACACATAGTAGAGGATGCTAGATATTTATTAACCAACTATGTTAATCCCATATTTCTCTAGTGAGAAATGTTAATTTCATGTCATGTTGCCTGTGAAAAGCATATACTAAATCAATTACCTTAACATTACTTTCTGGTTATTTGTATAGTTTGTGAGTACCAAACGTGGCTTGAGTACTCACATTCTGGAAGTTTTGTATCCTTACCACCATCTCTTTTATGAGTTTACCAGAACCTTTGACAGGACTGGGTGACTAAATGTTGGGAATTTGCTCAACAGTAGATCTTTGAGTCACTCTGTCTTCAAGATAGAACCCATTAAGAAGTGCTAAACAGCAAGGTAACTATAAAATATCATAAGTTTAGATTAATAAAAATTCATAAATTTCATTCTCACAGTTTGTTCTACTTGATTCTGTTGTCCCTTTTGTAGGATTTTCCTGACTGGGTCAAGAATGTAAAACCAAAACAGTCTTGTTCAAACTGAAATGTTGTTTAATCACCAAGTTGTATCCAACTCTTTTGTGACATCTTGGACTGTAGCCCACGGGCTCCTCTGTCCATGGAATTCTCCAGGCAAAAATACTAGAGTGGGTTGCCATTTCCTTCTCCGAGGGATCTTCCCAACCCAGGATTGAACCCATGTCTCTTGTATCTCTTGCATTGCAGACAGATTCTTTACCACTGATCCACCTGGGAAGTGCTGAAGTTGAATATGTCTTTGTTTAAACAAATAGGGGAGTTATTATGTGACTTCTTCCTTTTCAATGTCTTATTTTCAATGTTCTGTGTCTATTCTTCAGTGGTTAAGGAGCATAGGGATAAATAAAAGACTTGTTTAGTTGCTAAATCACATCTAACTTTTTTGTGACTTCACGGACTGTTACCTCACCAGGCTCCTCTGTCCATGTGTTTTACCAGGCAAGAATACTGGAATGAATTGCCATTTCCTTCTCCAGGGGATCTTCCTGACCCAGGGATCGAACCCATCTCTCTTGTTTGGCAGGCAAATTCTTTACCACTGAGCCACCAGGGAAACCCACCCTTCATCTTGTTGTTCAGTGACTAAATTGTGTCTGACTCTGTGCGACCCTGTGGACTGCAGCAGGGCAGGCTCCCATGTCCTTTACTATCTCCTGGGTTTTGCTCAGGTTCATGGCCATTGGATTGATGATGCTATCTAACCATCTCATCCTCTGCCGATCCCCTTCCCTTTTGCTTTGCATATTTCCCAGCAACAGGGTCTTTTCCAGTGAATTAGCTCTTCGCACCAGGTGGCCAAAGTATTGGAGCTTCAGCTGCAGCATCAGTCCTTCCAGTGAATATTCAGAGTTGATTTCCTTTAGGATTGATAGATTTGATCTCCTTGCAGTCCAAGGAACTCTCAAGAGTCTTCTCCAGCACCACAGTTTGAAAGCATCAGTTCTTCGGCCCTCAGCCTTTATGGTTCAACTCTCACATCTGTACATGACGACTGGAAAAATCATAGTGTTGACTGTATGTACCTTTGTCGGCAAAGTAATGTCTCTGCTTTTTAATATGCTGTCTAGGTTTGTCATAGCTTTCCTTCTAAGGAGAAAACATCTTTTAATTTCATGGTTGCAGTCACTGTCTGCAGTGATCTTATAGCCCAAGAAAAGAAAATCTGTCACTGCTTCTGGTCCCCGCCCCCCATTTGCCATAAAGTGATGGAACCAGATCCCATGATCTTAGTTTTTTGAATGTTGAGTTTTAAGCCAGCTTTTTCATCTCCTCTTTCACCTTCATCAAGAAGCTCTTAACTTTAGGGAAACATGTGAATCCATGATGAAGGCCTCTGTTACTTTGATGAGCCTTAATTTGAGATAGTTTGCCCATATCTTCTATACCTTTTCTCCCCCACCCCTTACTCCATATTTTCCATAGTTGTGTCCTTAGCTGGATAAGGAACTAATATATTTACTTTTGTGACTGCTTTAATTGAGAAATCAGTCTGTTGGAAATAGCCCAATGACCCTCTCTCCCAATCCATTCACTATTATATTCTTTAAAAATGTGGCTAGGCAGATGTAAGAATTGAGATGGTCATAGTTGGCCTAAAACAATGGTTCTTGAGATTTTTAGTATTGATACTTTTAGATGATCATAGGCATTTCAGTCAGAGAAGGCAATGGCACCCCACTCCAGTACTCTTGCCTGGAAAATCCCATGGATGGAGGAGCCTGGTAGGCTGCAGTCCATGGGGTCGTGAAGAGTTGGACACGACTGAGCGACTTCACTTTCACTTTTCCCTTTCATGCATTGGAGAAGGAAATGGCAGCCCACTCCAGTGTTCTTGCCTGGAGAATCCCAGGGACAGAGGAGCCTGGTAGGAGGCCGTCTATGGGGTTGCACAGAGTCGGACACGACTGAAGCGACTTAGCAGCAGTAGGCATTTCAAAATGTGAGATGAAGTTGGCAGTATCCCATACCATAAAGTTTCAGTTAAGTCATACTCCTGCTCTTTGGGAAACTTGGAAAACATAATAATTGAATTGTTTTATAAAAGGCATTTAAGTAATTAAAGATTCATTTTCATAATTTTCAAATTAATTCTTCCACTTATTCAACTGGAAATCACAGAATCCAAGTATACATAGTATTAACCCTTTGTTTTCCATACTATCAACAATTGTACCCAAAATGAATTCATTTTATGTGTCACAATAATAGGAATATACACATTCACATACTATCATAAAGAACGTTTTACACTGTGTGTCACGAACACTGATATTTTCTTTTAAAATCTGTTATTTAAGAACATGTTGCTAGATTAATATACTAAATTCATTTCAAAACCGACTAATGAGTCAAATAGGCAGTTTGGGAAAAAGCACTCTGTTAATTAATTAGTCTCTGGTCATAAGTTGCAGCATCCTTTAAGTTGTTCTTTTCCCCACATTTAACTTCAGTTCAGTCGCACAGTTGTGTCCAAACTTTGCGACCCCATAAATTGCAGCACGCCAGTCCTCCCTGTCCATCACCAACTCCCGGAATTTACCCAAACTCATGTCCATTGAGTCGGTGATGCCATCTAACCATCTCATCCTCTGTCATCCCTTTCTCTTCCTGCCTTCAATCTTTCCCAACATCAGGGTCTTTTCAAATGAGTCAGCTCTTTGCATCAGGTGGCCAAAGTATTGGAGTTTCAGCTTCAACATCAGTCCTTCCAATGAACACCCAGGACTGATCTCCTTTCGGATGGACTGGTTGGATCTCCTTGCAGTCCAAGGGACTCTCAAGAGTCTTCTCCAATTCCACAGTTCAAAAGCATCAATTCTTCTGCACTCAGCTTTCTTTATAGTCCAACTCTCACATCCATACATGACTACTGGAAAAACCATAGCCTTGACTAGATGGACCTTTGTTGACAAAGTCATGTCTCTGCTTTTTAATATGCTGTCTAGATTGGTCATAACTTTCCTTCCAAAGAGTAAGTGTCTTTTAATTTCATGGCTGCAGTCACCATCTGTGGTGATCTTGGAGCCCAGAAAAATAAAATCAGCCACTGTTTCCACTGTTTTCCCATCTATTTACCATGAAGTGATAGGACTGGATGCCATGATCTTAGTTTTCTGAATGTTAATATTTAAGCCAACTTTTCATTCTCCTCTTTCACTTTCATCAACAGGCTCTTTAGTTCCTCTTCACTTTCTGCCATAAGGGTGGTGTCATCTGCATATCTGAGGTTATTGATATTTCTCCCAGCAATCTTGATTCCAGCTTGTGCTTCTTCCAGCCCAGCGTTTCTCATAATGTACTCTGCATATAAGTTAAATAAGCAGGGTGACAATATACAGCCTTGATGTACTCCTTTTCCTATTTGGAACCAGTCTGTTGTTCCATGTCCAGTTCTAACTGTTGTTTCCTGACCTGCATACAGATTTCTCAAGAGGCGGGTCAGGTGGTCTGGTTTTCCCATCTCTTGAAGAATTTTCTACCGTTTATTGTGATCCACACAGTCAAAGGCTTTGGCATAGTCAAAAAAGCAGAAATAGATGTTTTTCTGGAACTCTCTTGCTTTTCCCATGATCCAGCGGATGTTGGCAATTTGATCTCTGGTTCCTCTGCGTTTTCTAAATCCAGCTTGAACATCTGGAAGTTCATGGTTCTTGTATTGATGAAGCCTGGCTTGGAGAATTTTGAGCATTACTTTACTACCTTGTAAGATGAGTGCAATTGTGCAGTAGTTTGAGCATTCTTTGGCATTGCCTTTCTTTGGGATTGGAATGAAAACTAACCTTTTCCAGTCCTGTGGCCACTGTTGTTTTCCAAATTTGCTGGCATATTGAGTGCAGCACTTTCACAGCATCATGTTTCAGAATTTTAAATAGCTCAACTGGAATTCCATCACCTCCCCTAGCTTTGTTCGTAGTGATGCTCTCTAAGGCTCACTTGACTTCGCATTCCAGGATGTCTGGCTGTAGGTGAGTGATCACACCATCATGATTATCTGAGTCATGAAGATCTTTTTTGCATAGTTCTTCTGTGTATTCTTGCTACCTCTTGTGAATATCTTCTTCTGTTAGGTCCCTACCATTTCTGTCCTTTATTGAGCCCATCTTCGCATGAAATGTTCCCTTGTATGTCTAATTTTTTTGAAGAGATCTCTAGTCTTTCCCATTCTATTGTTTTCCTCTATTTCTTTGCATTGATCACGAGGAAGGCTTTCTTATCTCTTCTTGCTGTTCTTTGGAACTCTGCATTCAAATGGGTATATCTTTCCTTTTCTCCTTTGCTTTTCACTTCTCTTCTTTTCACAGCTATTTGTAAGGCCTCCTCAGACAGCCATTTTACTTTTTTGCATTTATTTTTCTTAGGGATGGTCTTGATCCCTGTCTCCTATACAATGTCACGAACCTCCGTCCATAGTTCATCAGGCACTCTATCATATCTAGTCCATTAAATCTATTTCTCACATCCACTGTGTATTCATAAGGGATTTGATTTAGGTCATACCTGAATGGTCTAGTGGTTTTTGCCACTTTCTTCAATTTAAGTCTGAACATTTAACTTAAAGGAATTCCATTATATATACTTGGTGAAGAGAAAGAAAGTGATTCCATGTACTGTTTCAGTCCATCGGAATGATTCAGAATTAAGCATGCAACTCTGCTCCAAGTGTTTCTCTTAATATGAATATCTCATCTTACTCTATGTGATTGTGATATTTCAACTTTTTTTCATATGGTCCCAGATTAGCAAGCAACATACATACACTTCCCTGGTGGCTCAGATGGTAAAAGGGTCTGCCTACAATGCAGGAGACCAGGGTTCGATCCCTGGGCGGGAAGGTCCCCTGGAGAAGGAAATGGCAACCACTACAGTACTCTTGCCTGGAAAATCTCATGGACTGTGGAGCCTGGTAGGCTACAGTCCATGGCGTTGCACAGAGTCGGACATGGTTGAGCGACTTCACTTTCACAATACATACACTTAGCTGAAGAAAAAGTGATTAATTGTGGGAAGAAAATTTATGGTACCACAGTTTGAGAGCATCAGTTCTTTGGTGCTCAGCCTTCTTTATGGTCCAACTCTCACATCCATAGATGACTACTGGAAAAACCATAGCTTTGACTATACAGATGTTTGTTGGCAAAGTAATGTCTCTGCTTTTGGATATGCTATTTAGGTTTGTCATAGCTTTTCTTCCAAGGGATAAGTGTCTTTTAATTTCTTGGCTACGGTCACCATCAGCAGTGATTTTGCAGCCCAAGAAAATATAGTCTGTCATTGTTTCCATTGTATTCCCATCTATTTGCCATGAAATTACGGGACTGAATGCCATGATCTTAGTTTTTTGAATGTTGAGTTTTAAGCCAGCTTTTTCACTCTTCTCTTTCACCCTCATCAGGAGGCTTTTCAGTTCCTTTTTTCTTTTTTCCATTAGGGTATCATTTCCATATCTGAGGTTGTTGATGTTTCTGCCTGCAGTCTTGATTCCAGCTTGTGATTCATCCAGCCTGGTATTTCACATGATGTACTCTGCATAGAAGTTAAATAAACAGGGTGATAGTATACAGCCTTGTCATACTCCTTTCTCAATTTTGAACCACTCAGTTTTTCCGTGTCTGGTTTTAAAAAGTTGCTTCTTGACCTGCATACAGATTTCTCAGGAGAAAAGGTGGTCTGGTATTCCTGTCTCTTTAAGAATATTTCACAGTTTGTTGTGATCCACAAAGTCAAAGGCTTTAACATAGTCAATGAAGTAGAAGTAGATGTTTTTCTGGAATTCCCTTGCTTTCTGTACCATCCAGTGAATGTTGGCAACTTGATCTCTGGTTCCTATGCCTTTTTGAAACCCAGCTGGTATATCTGAAACTTGTCCGTTCACATACTGCTGAACCTAGCTGGGAGTATTTTGGGCATAACCTTACTAGCATGTGGAATGAACACAATTGTATGGTATTTGAACATTCTTTGGCCTTGCTCTCTTTTGAACTGGAGTGAAAACACCTTTTCCAGTCCTCTGGCCACTGTTTAGTTTCCCAAATTTGCTGACATATTGAATGCAGCACTTTTAACACCATCATCTTTTAGGATTTTAAATACCTCAGTTGGATTTCTTGCATTCCTGTGTCTACATTGGAAGACCTAAGTCAATTTAAAATTTTCAATGACACTTACATTTCATTGGCAGAATTCAGTCACAGAGCCCATAGGTAAGAGAGGCCAGTCTTTTAGTTGACAGCAAAGAGCTAAAATGATTTCTGTCACTAAGAGGAAGGGGAGAATGGATGATGGAGACAGAAATGTATATCATACAAGTAATCCCAAACAAATAAACAACCAGCAAATATAGTATTATAAAATGAAATGTGATTTTAAAAGCCATTAAACAGGCTAAGCAGTTATGAGAGACTTATGGGTTTTGGTGTCTGTAGGGAAGACTTTCTTGAAGAGGTAACATTTAAACAATGTCTTGAGTGAAGTAAAGTAATAATGTACATGAAAATCTGATAGATGTTATATGTACGAAGGACCTGGTACTGCAGAGCAAGAAGGTTCTTGTGAATAAGAGTGACAGGTGAGGTTGGAGAGGTATATATAGGGCCAGATGGTATGGGATCATGTGGCTTTGATAGAATCTGGATTGTTTTCCTAATGTAACAAATCTATTAGAAGATTTTTAGTTGTCAGGAGCCCATGGGGCTATTGTAGAGAACTAGGCAAGAAGTGGAGTTGACTTACACTAGGATGATGGTGGTGAAGTATTTAGAATTGGGATATATTTTGTAGGTAAGTCTAATAGGATTTACTAATGGTTTGGATATGAAATGTGAAGAAACAGAGCAACCGAGATTTACTCCAGATCTTAAGTCTTTGAACACTGAGTAGGTGGTGGGGTCATTTTCTGAGAGGCAGAGAGAGCAGGTTTGTGAGAGAATAGGAAGTCAAGAACTTTATTTTGGATAGATTAAATTTGAGGTGCCTATTAACATTTCTCAATATCGAGGACCTTGAAAAATGATTTTAGCATTATGGTGGGGAGGGAAATCTGACTGGGGAGGTTACAGAGTGAATGGGGATGAGGAAGAAGAGACAGTTGATTGTAGGCAACACTTTTAAGGAATTTTGCTGAAAAGGGCAGCTGAAAGGTGGATCAATAGCTAGAGGACAATCTAATTTTGGAAAAAATTTACCTTGATATTCAGCATTTCAATGTTTGCACCTTTAAGTGTGGGTTACAGGTGTAAGAAATTTTTAAAATTAAGCTTTCCTATTCTACTTTTCAAGAATCTGTTTTATTGTTAAAGAACTAGGGGTCAAGTAATAATGTTTTTAAATTTTTTAATTTAAGGCAGTATCTTACCTTCTTTGCTATAGCTACAAAGCAATGCATTTAAAATGTTTTTTATTTCTTCAAGGCTGATAAAGAATTCGTATGGTCTTTGTGGAAACGCCTCCAGGTGACAAATCCAGATGTCACACAAGCAGTCAGTTTGGTTGTGGAAAGGTGAGGTACTAAGTTATTTTCCTATTGGTATTTAGTTTATCGAATTTGTTTCTTTTCATTATTAAAATTAACACTTAGCATTAATCTCCTGAAAGGATTCATTTGATTTCCAGAGGAAAGTTGAGCATGATTTTATAGTTATTTGACTTATTTCAAGGTGTGTCAATATGCTAAGTACAGCTAAGCCTTATCTTCTGCTCATATTCTGACATATTTGGGGAGTTTGCAGGTAAGAGATACAACTATGACCTACACACTGTGTATGTGCGTGTATGTGCAGGTGTGTTTTGAGCTTTTTCTGCTCCACTTTAAAAATTCGAGAAGTTCCTGTTGTTTGGCTTCAGAGACTGCCCCTGTAGATACATTCCTAGACATGATCTTTACTAGACATGGCTCAGTTTTTTTCCCCATAAGATAATTGGAGTGTGTACTTGAGAGCCTGAGATGACCTTGCCAGAATAGAGTAAGTGTTCTGGAATAGGTTGAGAGATTTCACTCAGCACTCTGTATTACTCTGTAGGGGATGCCCAGTCATTTAACTATAGATTATTGGGCCTCTCCTTGGTCATTAGAAACAGTGGAGTGATGCTGGGTACTCTTTATCAAACATTTGGTATACAGTAGTCCCATGACACTTACATAGCAATTAAAACACTTGCTTTCCTATTAAATGGATTTCATTACATTTTGTAAATGAGAAGCTAAGCATATGGTTGCCTTTTCCTTTTTCTTTATTGGAGTTATGATTATATAATCTGAATATCATTTTATGATAACTTGAACTATATTCACCTTTAGAGTTTCTAGCCCTGGGATCATTCTAATATTGTCTGGAATTTGACTTTGAAAAATCTGTGATACATGCCTATGTCTAATTTTAGCATTCCTGATTATTGTGAACTTTTAAATAGTTTCTTCTCATGGTCCTGTATGTCTAATTCATCAGTTTTTCCCTTTGGATGATCAGAATTAAGTTTTTTGTTGAAGTACCTTTGTTAGTTCCTCAATCTTTCTTGAAATTAACTGTGATTCCTCTCAGTTTCTCTGTTTTTTAGTAGAATAGACCTTTAGAAGATACATTCTTGGGATTTCTTTTGTCATTTCTGTAATTCTTTCATTATCCTTCTCTCCTTTTATTTGTATATATATTTTTACAACTTTCTAAAGCTGTTCTCAATTTACCCTTTATTCTTGGTTGAGACAGAAACAATAAAATAATTTAAGGCCATTTTTATTGTTCTTTAAGATTTTTATTTTTCACATTTTATAATATATATAATATATGGTCACATAAAAGTGTATCAAGAATTTATAAATAAATATATATATATGTTTTGGGGTGAGTACTCAGAAGCCTTTTGCTCATAATGTAGGTAATGGGAAATTTTGGAGGTTTTTGCTTTACAGCCATGATCTTCAGAACTTTATATTTGGAGAATTTATTAAAATGCAGATGTTCAAGCTGGATTTAGCAAAGGCAGAGGAACCAGAGATCAAATTGCCAACATCTGCTGGATCATTAAAAAAGCAAGAGAATTCCAGGAAAACATATACTTCTACTTTATTTGGCTACTGTGCCAAAGCCTTTGACTATATGGATCACAACAAACTGTGGAAAATTCTTTAAGAGATGGGAATACCAAACCACCTTACCTGCCTCCTGAGAAATCTGTATGCAGGTAGAGAAGCAACACTTAGAACTGTACATGAAACAGCAGATTGGTTCCAAATCAGGAAAGGAGTATGTCAAGGCTATATATTGTCATCCTGCTTATTTAACTTATATACAAAGTACATCATGTGAAATGCTGGGCTGGATGTAGCACAAGCTGGAATCAAAATTGCTGGGAGAAATATCAATAACCTCAGATATGCAGATGACACCACCCTTATGGCAGAAAGCGAAGAAGAACTAAAGAGCCTTTTGATTAAAGTAAAAGAAGTGAGTGAAAAAGTTGGTTTAAAACTCAACATTCAGAAAACTAAGATCATGGCATCCAGTCCCATCACTTCATGGCAAATAGATGGGGAAACAATGGAAACAGTGACAGACTTTATTTTTGGGGGCTCCAAAATCACTGGAGACGGTGACTGCAGCCATGAAATTAAAAGACACTTGCTCCTTGGAAGAAAAGCTATGACAAACCTAGATAGCATATTAAAAAGCAGAGATATTCCTTTGCCAAAAAAGGTCTGTCTAGTCAAAGCTATGGTTTTTCCAGTCGTCGTGTATAGATGTGAGAGTTGGACTGGAAAGAAAGCTGAGCACCAAAGAATTGATGCTTTTGAACTGTGGAGTTGGAGAAGACTCTTGAGTGTCCCTTGGACTGCAGGAAATCCAACCAGTCCATCCTAAAGGAGTTCAGTTCTGAATATTTATTGGAAGTACTGATGCTGGAGCTGAAGCTCCAATACTTTGGCCACCTGATGCAAAGAACTGACTCATTTGAAAAGGCCCTGATACTGGGAAAGATTGAAAGCGGGAGGAAAAGGGGATGACAGAGGATTAGATGGTTGGATGGCATCAGTGACTCCATCGACATGAGTTTGAGTAAGCTCTAGGAGTTGATGATGGACAAGGAAGCCTGGCATGCCACAGTCCATGGGGTCGCAAAGAGCTGGACATGACTGAGTGACTGAATTGAACTGATTAAAATGGAAGAGGAGACCCAGGAGTCTTTAAGCTTTCCAGGTAATTCTGATGTCCATAGATCATATGATTAGATACCTTGGAATTCAAATTGACCTTTAAAATTGGCAACCTGTAATTTGCATTTCTAATTTTATAATTACGTAAATATTTCTTTCCTTGAGAACCATGTAACATGTTTGGACTTGATATAGGAAATAATATGATTAAAGAAAGAATATTCTAAGTATTAATGTCAAATAGAATTTCTTTTTTATAGTTCATTAATTAGCCAAATTTTGCTACATTCAAGTCATTTTATATTTGTGCCTTGGTCTTCCTAGACAACATTTTTTCCCCTGGTATTTCTAATTGCTTTTCTTTTCTAGTGTTTCTTACCATAAAGAATGTCAGTGTTCAAACATTTAAATGGTGGGCTGAAGACATTCTTCCTTGGGCCCTTGGTTTATGGTATGAATTTTGGCCAGGTGGTTTTTAAACCTACTCATAGCTGTGATCTAGGATTTCTTTTTATTGCACTCCTGAACTAGTTCCAGAGTTTCTAGAATCCCACATCTTTTTTCTTTTGTTGAATTATATTTTTGAAGTTTTTTTCTCAGGAGGGATGCATAAGTGGTTCATTTTCTGACTCCTTATATGCCCAAAATGTCATTCTTTTGTACTTGTGTTTGATTAATACTTTAGCTGAACATAAATTTTAAGTCCATCTAATTTCCCTCAGATTTTTTTAAAGTATAGCAGTGGTGTTATCAAGTGTATTTGTGATCCCAGTGCAAGTGAGATTGTTATTTCTTTCTAGGTAGCTTGCTTGAAGTTTTTAGGATTCTCTCTCTCTATTTTCAGAGAAGGCAATGGCACCCCACTCCAGTACTCTTGCCTGGAAAATCCCATGGACGGAGGAGCCTGGAAGGCCGCAGTCCCTGGGGTCGCTGAGGGTTGGGCACGACTGAGCGACTTCACTTTCACTTTTCACTTTCCTGCATTGGAGAAGGAAATGGCAACCCACTCCAGTGTTCTTGCCTGGAGAATCCCAGGGACAGGGGAGCCTGGTGGGTTGCCGTCTATGGGGTCGCACAGAGTCAGACACGACTGAAGTGACTTAGCAGCTTAGCAGCTATATATTTTAAAATTTCAGCATTGTTTATTAATTTGAACCTTTTAAAAATTCAGAATCTCAGCCTTTGTGGGGTTCTTTCAACATCAAGACTTAAGATTTTATTTTAATTGAAGAAAAATATGATTCTTATATTTTCCTCCTTGTCTGTTCTTCACACTCTTAGAGGTTGGACCTTCTGGACTTGGCCTTCTTTTCTATCTTATTTTCTGTCTTTTAATTTTATCTCCTGAGTGGTTTTATTATGTTTTATTGCATCAATATATAGATGTTTTTTAATTTTAGAAGTCAAATTTTTATTTCTAACGTTTTTCTTATTTGGTTTTTACTTTTTCATAAGTCTTCTTTAAAAGAATGACTTTTTAATCTTTTTGATTATAATTTTTAAGTTCTTTTCTGTTTCTGACATTATCTTTGTTTCCTGTTGGTTAACTTTTATCCCTACTTTTTTACTTTAATGCTGATGGTTTCCTTCAAGTGTATGATGGTTCTTTACTGTCATATTTTTTGTGTGAAAGTGTAAATTGCATAATGTAGAAATGTTGCTTTTAATGAATTTGCATTTTTCTATATTTGTTTACCAAAATGTTTCTCCTCTGAATGAGAGGATTGACTGTGGATATTGTGTAAGAGAAGGGAGCGGACTATCAACAAGCTTTCCTGAGGGATGTATGGCAAATGGGCTTCACTATACAGAATGAAAAGTAGACTCTTAAATCTTTCCCTTTTCTGATTGTATTGTTTGTCCCAGAAACCGTAGTGGGGATCTTTTTCAGGAACATGGTTCTTTTGGGTAGTCTTGGGCCATTTATTGTAGGCAAATATTGCAGGTAGCTCTTTTGAACATGGATGAATAGGAAGCCCAGATTTTTGATTAATGGTTCTTTAGTCATCTTGATCCTGTACTTAGTAATTGGGTAATTAGAGCCTCTCTGGGCCTCTTCCGGAAAAACTAGCTTCCTCTTCCATTATAGACAGTGTGTAGATTTTGATTTTTCTCTTCTGGATTTGTCTCTGTGTGTCCATCCTTCTGTTGGTCAGATATTTGTCCATTTTGGAACCCTCTACTTATTTCCAGGCTAGGAGACTCAAGGCAGTGTGATTTAGGCATGTCAGTGCCATGTTGGTTCATTTTTTTCAAGAGGACTATAATTACCGTTTTCTTCAAGAGAATATAATATTTTTAGAATTATAATATCTTTTATTTTGATATGTCATCTTATTTAACCAGTATCTTACTGTACATTACAGTTACTTTATTTTTAAAAAAAATTTATGATGATCTTTCATGATGAATGGCCTTGTGGATAAAGTTTTATCTACAAGGATAAATGGTCTTAACCAGTGGTGCTACTGACACGGTATATGAAGGCGGGAAATGCTAAATATCCTGAATTAAATAGGATGCTCTTGCTCAATTAAATAACCCTTGGAGATATTGGGTGTTCATTCCAGACCACTGTTGTAAAGTGAATAGTAAATAAAGTGAGTCACACCAATTATTTGTTTTCAAGTGTATATAAAAGTTATGTTTATACTATACTGTAGACTATTAAGTGCACAACAGCATTATGTCTAAAAACAATGTACATAATTTAAATATATTGCTAAAAAAATGCTCTCATCTGAGCCTTCAGTGAGTTATACACTTTTTGCAATAGTGACATCAAAGATCACTCACTGATCACAGATCATCATAACAAATATAATAATAATGAAAAAGTCTGACATATTGTGAGAATTACAAAAATGTGACAGAGAGACATTCAGTTAATGTTGGTGCTGGTAGATTTGTTTGATGAAGGGTTTCCACAAACCTTCAATTTGTAAAATGTAGTATCTGTGAAGCACAATAAGCAAAGTTCAATAAAATGAGTTATGCCTGTACTGCTTCAAATGCCCTTGGTCCCCTTTTGGAAAAATGCTTGTCTTACCAGTAATTCTTTTTTTTTTTTTTTTTTTAACCTTTTTGGTACTGTATTATATGCCTTAGAAATCTTTTTGGTGGGGTGTCTATATACATATTTTTGGGTTGCACATGTTTTACTTTTTATTATGGAAAATTTTAATTTGATGTAAAGGCAGAGAAAATACATTAGTGAACTCCCATGTTTATTCATCACCCAGCTTGAACAGTTGTCAGCACACGACCAATCTTGTTTCATCTGTAAACTTATTCTTCCTTTCTTTTGCTCTGCTGCCTCTACCACTGATGGATTATTTTGAAGGAAATTCCAGACATCATGTTATGTTACCCACGATTACATTGGTGTTTACAGTCAGTTCTTTTTATTCACAGGAGAGCTCATGACTGATGGTACTATAACTCATGCCTGAACATGGTTTGTCTAACACAGTCTTTTCTCCATAAGCAAGTCATAGCCTTCTTGCACTTAAGAACACTAGACAGCACTTCATCACTGTGCTTGGTGGTCATTTGAAACCGCAAAATCATCAACAAAGGGCAAAGATGTGAAAAATGTGGTACTAAGTAGACCATGTGAAGAATACTTGTTTACAGTATGAGAGCTGAAACCAGAAGACAGAGTGTTCCCTTGTTTGACTTCAGCTGGGAACATGTGGCTCAGGTGACTTACATTTTTCACCACTTTGTACATGTCTGCAAATGACTGAAAAAGTGCCTGGGTATTGATTTTATGCTTACAAGTAAGTTTTAGTAAGTAGGAAAGTTCACAAGTTCTGGATATGTGAATAAGTATTGACTCTATCTCTAAAAGATTAGCCTTTTAAAAAATATAACCATGAAATCTTTTTCATACTTAGAATTCTATAATTATTCCCTAATATAATCAAATATCCATTTTCAGATTTCTCCAGCTTTCTCATAACTTTCTTTTGAAAGGTGGTTTGTTCCTATGAGGATTCAAACATAGTCTACCCACTGAACATATGGGTTCCTTCTCCTTCTCTCTCCTTTTCTTTGCAGTTTATATTTGGAATAAGTTGGGTTGTTGATCCTGTAGAGTTTTCCACATTCTGGATTTTTCTGATTGTAATTTTTTTTTACTCTATAATTATCATACATTAGTAATGAGACCTAGAGGTAATTTATTCAGTTTCAGGTTTGATGTTTTGGCAAAGAAATCTTCTTTGGTGTAATATGATTCTTAGTACATCACATCAGGAGACACATAGTATATTGTCCAAATCTCTTTTTTTTTTTGCATTGTTGTGGTTGATCGCTGGGTTGTATTTCTTTAATCTAGAACAGCCTATCTTCTTCTCTTAATGGGTCAGTTTGGGTGATATTTAACAATGTTAAATCTTAACAATCTTAAATCTTCTATATTATGAACATGAAATATGTTTCCAGTTATTTATATCTTCTAAAATTTCTTGAAATAATGTTTTATAGTTTTAGAGTATGTTTGAAACTTTTTTGATAACTTTATTCCTTAATATTTTATTCTTTCTGATTTTATTATAAGTGAAATTCTTTTCTTAAGTTTATTTTCAGATTGTTTAGAATGGCACCCCACTCCAGTACTTTTGCCTGGAAAATCCCATGGACGGAGGAGCCTGGTGGGCTGCAGTCCATGGGGTCGCTAAGAGTCGGATACAACTGAACGACTTCACTTTCACTTTTCTGCACTGGAGAAGGAAATGGCAACTCACTCCAGTGTTCTTGCCTGGAGAGTCCCAGGGACAGAGGAGCCTGGTGGGCTGCCATCTATGGGGTTGCACAGAGTTGGACACAACTGAAATGACTTAGCAGCAGTAGCAGCAGCAGTATAGATTACAATCGATGTTTTTTATATTGATTGCATATCCTGCAAGTGTGCTGAGCTCATTTTTCAGTTCTAATTTTTTGGGTAGATTCCTTAGGATTTTCTACTTACAAGATCATGTAATCTGCAAATATAAATAGTTTTGTTTCTTTTATTCCAAACTTGGTGCCTTTTGTGTCTTTCTCTTGGCTACTTACCCTGGTTAGAACCTTAATACATTGTTGAGTTGAAGTGGCCAGAGCAGACAACTTTGTTTTACTCCTGATCATAGGGAGAAAACACCCAGTCCTTCACCACTAACTATAAAATTATCTGTCAGTTTTTCATAGATGTCCTTTAACAAGTTTAGGAAGTTCCCTTCTAGTCCTAGTTTGTTAAGTGTTTTTATTATGAAAGGTAGTTGAATTTTTTCAAATATATCTTCTGTATCTATTGATATGATCATGTGATTTTTGTTTCATATTTTAGTGATATGATTTATTATGATAATTGATTTTCAGATATGAAACAACCCTTACAACAACCCTGGAATAAATTCCACCTAGTCATGGTATATAATTCTTTTAATATGTTGTTGAATTTTGTTTGCTAGTATTTGTTTAGAACTTTTGCATCTATATTGATGAGAGATTCTTAGTCTGTAGTTTTCTTATGATGTTTCTGTGTGTTATTTTGTATCAGCTTAATACTGACTGTATGAAATGGGTTGGGAAATACTCTCTTTTATTTTTTTGAATTTTTTTCTTTTAATAATCGGTATTAATTCTTCTTTCAATGTTTGGCAGAATTCAGGGGTGAACCCATCCAGGCCTGGACTTTTGTTTGTGGGTAATTTTTTAAAAAATTACAATTAGAATTTCTTTACTTATTACAGGTCAACTCAGTATTTTATTTTACTTTTGGTATTTGTGTTTTCTAGGAATTCACCTATTCCTTTTAAGTATCTAATTTGCTGGCATACAATTTTTCACAGTATTCCTTTATAATGCTTTTTATTTTTGTTAGGTTAGTGGTAATATACCCTTTTTTCTTTCCAATTCTGGTAGTTTGAGGCTTCTTTCTTTTTAATATTGTCAGTATAGCTAAAGGTTTGTCAGTTTTGTTGATCTTTTCAAGGAACCAGCTTTTGGTTTCCATCCATTTTCTGTTGTTCTGTTGCTAAGTTATGCGCAACTCTTTGCAACCCCATGGACTGTAGCACACCAGGCTTTCCTGTCATTCAGTATTACCCAGAGTTTGCTCAGACTCATGTCCATTGAGTTGGTGATGCTATTTAGCTATCTCATCCTCTGTTGCCTGCTTCTCTTCCTGTCCTCAATCTTTCCCAACATCAGGGTCTTTCCCAGTGAGTCAGCCCTTTACATCAGGTGGCAAAAGTATTAGTGCTTCTGTATTGTTTTTCTATTCTCTATTTCATGAATTTCTTCTCAAGTCTTTATTTCTTCTTTGTAATTGCTTTAGGCTAAATTTGCTCTTATTTTTCCAGTGTCTTATGGTAGAACATTAGGTTACTGTTTTCAGATCTTTCTTCTAGCTAAATATAGGTATTTATAGGTATACATTTTTCTCTAAGCACTATTTTAGCTGCATCCTATACATTTTGATATTTTATGCCTTATTTTTGCTCATCTTAAAGTATTTTTTGATTTATCTTTTGATTTCCTCTTGACTTTTTTTTTAATGCTATTTTGTTTAATTTCCACACATTTGTGAGTATTTTCATTTGATTTCTAATTTTATTTCATTGTGGTCAGAGAACATACTTTGCATTATTTTTATCTTTTTACATTTATTGAGTTTTTAAAAAAATAGTCTAACATGATTTATCCTGAGAATGTTCCTTATACACTTGAAAATTATATAAATTTAACTGTCATTTTTTAGAGGGGTATCTGATGATGTTTGCAAGGTCTAGGTTGTAGTGTTGCTGAGGTCTTCTGTTTTCTTGTTGATCTTCTGTCTACTTGTCTGTCTGTTATTGAATGTGGGTGTATTGATATTATCCAGAGAAACAGAGCAATGGCACCCCACTCCAGTACTCTTGCCTGGAAAATCCCACGGACGGAGGAGTCTGGTGGGCTACAGTCCATGGGGTCGCTGAGGGTCGGACACGACTGAGCGACTTCACTTTCACTTTTCACTTTCATGCATTGGAGACGGAAATGGCAATCCACTCCAGTGTTTTTGCCTGGAGAATCCTAGGGACAAGGGAGCCTGGTGGGCTGCTGTCTACGGGGTCACACAGAGTCGGACACGACTGAAGTGACTTAGCTTAGAGAAACAGAACCAAAAGGACATGTGTGAGTATAATTGTAGAAAAAGACTTATTATAAAGAACTGGCTTACATGATTTTGGAGACTGGCATGTCTACATCTGTAGTATGATCAGTTTGAGACCAGGAAAATTGATGGTGTAGATAAAGGCAGTCTCTGGAGATTTTTGTTTCAGGAATGCTGGTCTTTTTATTCTGTTTAGGCCTTCAACTGATTGGATAAAGCCTACTTACATTATGAAGGGTATTATGCTTATTTAGAGTTCACCAATTTAAATGTTAATCTCATCCAAAAATGCCCTCCAAGTTGACCATCACGGTGGCTATTGAAGTCTCCAACTATTATAATTGAATTGTCCATTTCTTATTTCATATCTGTCATTTTTCCTTCATGCATTTTAATCCACTATTAGGTACATATGTGTTTATAAATGTTTTGTCTTCCTGATGGATTGACTCTGTCAGGAACTTGTTATAAAATGTGCCTCTTTCTTAGTGACTTTTTTGCTTAAAGTTTATTTTGTCTGACATTAGTGTAGTTACTCCATCTTTCTTGTGGTTGGTATTTACCTATGTTTTTTCTCATTCTTTACTTTCAATGTATTTACGTCTCTGAATCTTTCTTTTGCATTAAGTGAATATTTTCTAATATAGCACTTTAATTTCTTTATTTTTTCACTATATTTTTTTTGAGATTTTTTAAAAAGTCATTGCTCTAAGATTTACTGTATGTATCTTAACAAATCAGGTCCAGGTTTAGCCAAGCTTAATTCCAGTGATATATAGAAATATTACTGAAATACAGCCATATTCTCTTTAATCCCTTTTTGTGGTATTGTTATACATATTATCTATTAATATTACAAACACAACAATACATTATTATAATTATTGCTTTATTATTTGTAGTCGTTTCCTTAGCCCAATAAAAGTTTGCTAATACCTACCTCATTTATGCTGATACTGGCAATTATATTACACATGATACATTTTTATATGTTTTGAGCCTGTGAATACATTATATACCTATTACTTTAAGCAATTGCTTTACAAATTAGTTAAGAGAAGAAAGTAGAAAGAAATGTACTTTAAAATGGTCTTTTATTATAATTATATAATTACCAGTAAATGTTTGTTTTCACATGTGGATTCAAGTTACGGTCATCCCTCAACATCCACTGAAGACTGGATCCTGGAACCCCACAGATACCTAAATTCTAGGATCCTCAAGTCCTTTGCATAAAATGGTATATGTTTGCATATAAACTATGCATATCCTCTTAAAGTGTAAATCGTCAGCATCTCTAGATTACTTATAATACCTAGTGCAATGTAAATGCTATGTAAATAGCTTCATATATAATGTAAATAAAATGTAAATAGTTGCCAGCACATGGCACATTTGAATTTTGCTTTTTAGAACTTCCTGAAAAAAATTTTTTTTCAACAATCTTTGAGTCGCAATTGATTGATTCCGTGGATGTGGTAGCCATGGGTATGGATGGCTGTACTGCCTTGAATCACTTGGTTCTTTTATAATTTCTTTCTCTTTCTGATTTCCTCTATTTGATGTGATATTGTTATGATATCTTTCTTTACTTTTAAAACCATGGTTTATTTAGTTTTATGAACATGTTTATAATGGCTACTGTGAAGCCTTTTTTCTTTTTTCCAAATATGGTCACTTTCCCAGATAGTTTCTTATCTGCTCTTCTTCCTAGTGTATGGGTGATGTTTTCCTGTTTTTTTGCACAAGAATTTTTTGATGGAAAGTGAATATTTGAGATATTATATTGTAGCAAATTTGGTTACTGTTCTCCTGCACCCTTTTCCTCCAAACCTGTTTATTTAATTGGTGACCAATTGGATTATGTTAGTAAAGTCTGTTTCCCCTCCCACAGTGTTAAGTCTCTGATGTTGCTTTTAAGGATATGTGCAGCTTTGGAGAAGGAAATGGCAACCCACTCCAGTATTCCTGCCTGGAGAATCCCATGGACAGACGAGTCTGGCAGGCTACAGTCCACGGAGTCACAAGAGTCAGACACGACTTAGCGATTAAACCACCGCCAGCTTTGGGTATGCTTACAGTCATCCTAGCATGACTGTGATTTTGGTTTTCCTCTTTTTTTCGACCACAACCAGTCTTCACCAATTGGTGGCTTCAGTAATTGGTGGCTGATTGCTCAGTTGTTTTCAACAATGCCCTAGAGCATAAAATGCTTCACAAACCAATGTAATCAAATTGTGACTCCTTTGATATTTCTGAGTCAGTGTTTGATATTATTATTTTCAACCCTTGAAGGACTTCTTTCATCCTTATTCCTCTCCTGCAAATAAGCAGGCCTACAACTTAGCCTGTGTCTTAACTCTCCTTCCAGTTGTTTTTACCATAACCTACATTCTTCTTGAGAATGCCTCTAGACTTGAACTTCTTCACACTGTGTTGCAGATGAAGTCATTTCCCTTTGGGAAGAGATTAGGATTGCATACTTTGTATCCTGCCTCTCCACCCCATATTTCCAACCAGGCAAAATCTGAGCCAGGCCTCTGGAGGTGGGACAGTATCATGCTTCTCTGAGTGATACCTCCTTTCTATGTGCTGATTTCAGTAATCTTAGGTTCTCTTGACTTGCCTCTCCTGGTGTAGAACCACATAGCTTATGTCATAAGCTAGAGCAAGGGTGTTTGGGTCTCCAGTATTCTCGACACTGTACACCTGAGATGGAATCTTTATTCCACAGACAGATGCTGAACAGAGAATGGAGTCTTCACCACTCAACTGCACTTGCCTGGGATTTGTCTGTAGCCAGAGTTACCTATGTGTTAGGGAGGGGAGGATGAGAAATGGTGATATCTTGCTCCTCCTGGGAAGAAAAGTTCTCTGACTGGGAACTTGGAGAAAATAGAGTCTTGTTTTCTTAGCTGTATCAATCTGGAGTAGACTCTTCACCTTCCTGAGCACGGAGGGTAGAGGGGAGGAAATGGTCTTAGTTCAGATACCATGTGTGTGCTTAGTCTCTCAGTCGTGTCCAACTCTTTGTGACCCCAAGGACTATAGCCCACAAGGCACCTCTGTCCATGGGGATTCTCCAGGCAAGAATACTGGAGTGGGTTGCCATGCCCTCCTTCAGGGGAACTTCCCAACCCAAGGATTGACCCCAGGTCTCCTGCATTGTGGGATGACTCTGTACCATCTGAGCCACCAGGGAAGCCCTCAGTTACCATAAGATGTTTTAAATAAATTTTTTTTTTTTCTCCCAGTAGCTTTCACCAGTATCACTAGGTAGTGGGTTGGCAGAGCTCCTCAAACTGTCACGTGAGAAGTTGATCTCCCAGTGTTTGCTCTTTTGGGCTGCTAAATTTTGGGGTAATTTGTTATCTAGCAATAGACGGCTTACATACCAGACAGAAGGCTTAAGCGTGCTGTGCTTCGTCACTCAGTTGTGTCTAACTCTTTGGGACCCCATGGACTGTAGCCCACCAGGCACCTCTCTGTCCATGGGGATTCTCCAGGCAAGAGTACTGGAGTGGGTTGCTGATAGGGCCCACGTAGGGTCTCATTGTTAAGGTGGCTCATTATGTTGACCTCGCAAACAGAATAAAATCAGTGATCCTTGAGACTGACCAAATTGCCCAAATGACATTCTGTTTTTTCACTGGTGCCTATCTTCTCAAAGCTATGAGACCACCAGATTCCAGACCTCTGGCTATGTGACCATTTCATTGAAAGACCTTTCCATTTCATAAGAAGGACCCTGTGAGAAAGGGAGGATGCTGGTTCTCCTTAAGGGCCAGTCACCCTCTCTTTCCCTCTAATAAATTTCCCTTTTCTTGCCTGACTGCGTGGCTCACTCTCTTTTTCTCTGCACTTGCCTTATAGTTGCCATGACCTCCTTCAGGGGATCTTCCTAACCCAGGAATCAAACTGAAGCTTTCTGCATTGCAGGTGGATTCTTTACCATCTGAGCCACCACAGTTGTATATGATAAATACTGCCTATTGTTTCACCAGATTATACTTCTACTAGCAATGTAAAAATGTACTGATGTTTTTCCACATCTTGACCGTCACATTGTTTTTAATTTTTTGTATCTTTGCTAATCTGAAAGGTAAAAAATAATATACTGAAATAATTTTTACTTGCAATTTTGTTACCATGTGTGAGAGAAGACTAAGACATTGTATATCCTTTTCTGTGGACTTCTTATTTTATATATCTTTCTATATCCCTTGCTTATGGCATTTCCATTTAATGTCCTGTGGTACTCTTCAAATTCAGTGTATTGTGTACAGAACTTGTTGGCTTCTCCTCTGAGTTTTTTAACTACCTAACTTTTTCTCTACCACAAACATGCCATTTTCTTCCTTTTCTCTAAATTTCACATTTAAAGAGTAATCTTTGATATTTTTTGGTCTCTTTGAACAGAAAATCAATTCGCAAGTTCAGTCGCTTTTTGTTTTGCCGTGTCACTCAAATCCAGTAATTCCTCTGTGTCCTTAACATCCAGACCCTCCATCTAGGCCCTTAATATCTCAGCTGTGCACATTTTATTGATTTCTTTCTCAAAGATCAGTTCTGTTTTACATCTTCACTTTGAGACAAAGCAAGAGATAAGGCACCAAAAATTTTATTAAAAATTTATTTTAAAGGTAACCAATGAAAATTCTAAGACCTTTTAAATGGATATGTTAGGTAGTTAGAATAGGAAAAAGGAGTCCGAAATGGTGATGGCTAGAAGACAAAGACGGGAGAAGCCTGCAAAAATAGAACAAAGGAAAATCTGAGGACAGGAGTGAGACCCTCAGGTGAAACAAACAGCTCTCCTGGCTAGCCCAGTTTACATAGGACAGGCTCAGGGGGAGGAGACCAAACATATAAAAAGAGGGGCCAAAATTGAGCCTCTCTTTTCTTTTGGGACGGCGTGCCCTCACGACTCTAGGATGTATTTTCTTTTGCTTGCCAAATAAAACTGAGCTTTAACTAAGCTGTAACACTGGTCTGTCGTTTCAAATTTTTGCTGCGGTGAGACAGAACTGAGGAAATTATATACTCCCCCAAGAGAGAACTAGAGGAAACATTACCTTTTGGTGCGGATGCCAAGGTGATCCCAAATGTTGCCGGGAAATAGGACTTTAAGATCCAGAAGTGCATGGCCATAATTAAAACAGCTGTCTCCACTGCATTTACTCATTCAACAAATATCAATTGAATGTTATGTGAGTGTCAGATGCTGAGCTAAAAGTTAGGGAGGGTTCTGTGTTTGACCATGAAGGAGTTCTGTCTAGTCAAAAAGTTATTTGTAGAAAGAGAAAATTTGTAATAGAGTTTGCTAAGTACTGTGGTTAAGTATATTCATATTTATGTCATTATTTCTTCCCTTGATCTGGAAAAAGATGTACAAAGAATTATTACTAATTCTATTTAATTAGAATTTTAGCTGCTGATGTTTAGTCACTAAGTTATGTCCTATTCTTTGTGACCCCATTGACTGTAACCTGCCAAGCTCCTCTGTCATGGGATATTCCAGGCAAGAATACTGGAGTGCATTGCCATTTTCTTCTCCATGGGATCTTCCTGACCCAGAGATCACACCCATGTCTCCTCCTTGGCAGACAAATTCTTTACCACTGAGCTACCTGGGAATTCCAAGTAGAAGTTTATGCTACTGAAAATAAAATTTTGATTTTCCTAAGTTCTATTAGAGAATGATATGATATAAATAGAAACATTTGTTATATTATTTTCCTTATGAATTTGTTTTTAGAAAATATTATTTTCTGTGATTTATAGATATTTGTGTTTACCTGCCATTTTATGAGTTTATTATTAACTGCTGTTGCTAGAAGCACATTCTGAATCTATCATTTCTTGTTTATTAGCCCTGAAAATCTAATTTCCTTGCTATTATATATAAACTCTCACTTCACACTATCATTAGTGTCATAAGAGCACAGTCACTGTATTTGATCTTTGAATGCATAAGGAAACATTACAACTTGAATAGGTAGGAATGATAAACATTGAAGGAACAGTATTATTTATGGTGTTTCATGGAATAGCAATACATTAGGAACTTGAATTGTTCAACTTTTCTTTGGGTAACTAAATATGTGTCATGGAGAAGGCAATGGCACCCCACTCCAGTACTCTTGCCTGGAAAATCCCATGGACTGAGGAGCCTGGTGGGCTGCAGTCCGTGGGGTTGCTGAGAGTTGGACACAACGAAGTGACTTCACTTTCACTTTTCACTTTCCTGCATTGGAGAAGGAAATGCAACCCACTCCAGTGTTCTTGCCTGGAGAATCCCAGGGACGGGGGAACCTGGTGGGCTGCCGTCTATGGGGTCGCATAGAGTCAAACACCACTGAAGTGACTTAGCAGCAGCAGTAGCAGCAAATATGTGTCAGTGATTTTTGTGATCCAGCCAGGTTTGTGCCTCAGACAGACTTCATCCTAGCCTTTAAAATTAATAATACATCATTTTGTCTATTAAGAATACTACTTTGAAAAAAAAAAAGCATACTAGTTTGAGTTTGAAGTATTTAGAACAACAGAAACTGCTATTTTGCTTACTAACATTATGTAAATAATTTTATGGACTTAACCAACAATATATGGTTCTGTCTTTTATGTGTATGTACTCTGTTGCTTAGTTGTCTGATTCTTCGTGTGTTTTATGTAGCTCAGCGTTAAAGTGCTGAGCTTGTGATCTACCTGTAATGTCAAAGAATCCCAGGAACTGTCTTTCTCTGTTTTGTTGCTACTAATCCATTTACCTCATGTGAAGTATTGACTCACTGGAAAAGACCCTGATGCTGGGAGGGATTGGGGGCAGGAGGAAAAGGGGATGACAGAGGATGAGATGGCTTGATGGCATCACCGGCTCGATGGACATGAGTTTGGGTAAACTCCAGGAGTTGGTGATGGACAGGAAGGCCTGGCGTGCTGCGATTCATGGGGTTGCAAAGAGTCAGACACGATTGAGCGACTGAACTGAACTGAACTGAATCCATTCAGAGTTGGGCTATAGCTTCTTTCTAGCTTTTACATTTGCTACTCATGGTAATCTCTTTTGCCTTTCTTTTCTGTTATTTGATATATAAGACAGAAGAGCTACAGTGGTCTAATAAATATGGTCTGTAGCCCTATGTCAGAATGTGAATCAAACTTATGACTTCTAAGTGAAAATCTTGTTAATGATACATCTTTATTTCATAGAAGACCAGTAATAACCAATTCAGAGCCCTGCATTTTGAGTAGTACTACCTTAAGTTTCTGCACTATAATACGTACCACCTTCACTAGAAATACTTTAAGCTCTATGAATGAAATAGGATAAATTATGAAGAGAACCAGAATAGTAGTCTTCAAGGAATCACCAACAATTCTTGAAGCCATAATTAAACATACACGAGGAAAATACATCATAAAAGTTCTGTTAAATTTAAAGTTTTGGAAATAATGAAACTAAGAAAATTAGAAAGAGGCATTGATACTTTCTTTGCTTAATTGATAGAGAAGGAAATTATGGGTGGATTTTATTTATTTATGAGTTTCAGATCTCTTTTTGGTGGTGTACCTGATTTGTTCTCCACATGGATGTTTCCCTGAGTTGCTGAATTTGACTGTTTTTTTAACCACCTGATGATGGATTGAGGGAGGTTGTCTGGTGGGAAGGAAGCCTATAGACCACTGGACATGAAGTATGGATTTTAAGTGAGTCTGCTGAAGGAATTTCTATTTGTGTGGGGTAAAGTTATCTTTCTCATGGTTTCAATGGATTAAATGATTTTTCACACTTATTACTGATTTCAGATTAGGTCAGAGGATGTTGACTAGATTCTTATGTAGATTTCTGGTTTGGGTTAGATCTGGAGAATTAGTACTAATGCGTTTCTTTTATTATCATGATAATTATAGAGCATGGCTCAGTCAGTAAAGAGTCTGCCTGCAATGCAGGAGACCCAGGTTGAATCCCTGGGTTGAGAAGATGCCCTAGAGAAGGGCACGGCAACCCACTCCAGTATTCTTGCCTAGAGAATTCCATGGACCGAGGAGCCTGGCGGGCTACAGTCTCTGGGGTCACTAAGAGTCAGACACAACTAAAATGACTGAGCACGCATAGAGCAAAAGAAATTGTATTTAAATTGATGTTAATTCTGTTTCTGTGATTGATTAAATATTTTTAAGCAGATCATATACAGAGACCTCTTCTGCTTTTGTCAGTCTATAGCTTCTTGAATACTGCTTTCTCAACATTTATATTTCAATTTAATTATTTATATGTGTCAGTCTTTTGATTTTCCTATTGAACATTGTGAGGATAAAACCATATTATATGTATTTTTCATAGTGCTTAGCATAGTCCTTGGAGAAGGCAATGGCACCCCACTCCAGTACTCTTGCCTGGAAAATCCCATGGACGGAGGAGCCTGGTAGGCTGCAGACCATGGGGTCGAGAAGAGTCGGACACGACTGAGCGACTTCTCTTTCACTTTTCCCTTTCATGTATTGGAGAAGGAAATGGCAACCCACTCCAGTGTTCTTGCTTGGAGAATCCCAGGGACGGTGGAGTCTGGTGGGCTGCAGTCTATGGGGTTGCACAGAGTCGGACACAACTGAAGTGACTTAGCAGTAGCAGCAGCAGCATAGTCCTTGAATTAGTGCACAGACACACTGAATAAATGAATGAATAAGCAAGTGAGTGAAGGATTTTAAAATACAAGGTGGGAGAAACTAATTTCTTGAACATAAGAATAAGTAAGTGTGTTTGTATTAACACAGGAGGTAATGTTAGAAATAGTCTAAGAAGGTCCTCAAATTTGTTTTGTTTATGGATCCAGTGAATTAGCTGCTTGATTCAGTAAATTTTAAAAGTAATGTTGATTTATTGAAAGGATCTTTCATTCTTTTACATAAGACATTTGTTAGGTTTAATTTAATAAACCATAAGACCAAGTTTTGGATTTGACATTAGTATTTGGATAGTCTGTATTTTTATTTAGATCTTTAACCTCAGCTGGACTGAAAGTATAGATTCCTAGAAAATTTTTTGTTACTTTTTAAGAAATTATTAATTTGAACATTAAGTCACATATACTGCCAAAGAGAAAACATTACATCGTTAGCACATGTAAAAAGAAAATTTGAAACTGTAACAACAGAAACTTCAGTAAATATAATGGCTTGAGCAAAAACATTTATCTCTACTTTCTCTTAAAATTTCACTAAAATGACTATTAAAGATTTTCAAGAATACATAGTGCCTATGGATAAAGAGAAGAGAAAAGATAACAATGGGCAAAGAGATGTTTGTAAATTTTTGAATCATGAAAAATGAATTTATGAGTGCTAACTTACTAAGCAAAATGGAGAATGTTGAAATCCAATCTATAAAGTT
Organism: Bos indicus x Bos taurus; assembly: GCF_003369695.1. Taxonomy (NCBI): domain Eukaryota; kingdom Metazoa; phylum Chordata; class Mammalia; order Artiodactyla; family Bovidae; genus Bos; species Bos indicus x Bos taurus. The sequence continues at coordinate 26,958,777 of NC_040083.1, read as the reverse complement.
TTAGGAATAGGTGATGACACTGACCTCTGATGGTTGGAATGAGGGATGATAATACTGAAAAACAGGAAGATTGAATTAAAGACTATATAAAGAACATAAACATTCCATAGTCTTCCTCTCATCTAGGTAGGAAGCAAAAGTTTTATTCTTTTGAGATATTGAAACAAGGAGCCTCTGAACTTAAGGATATCAACATATCAAGGTACAGGGCTTAGGATTATGCTGAAAACTGAGGAAATGAAAGCCCATTCTTCTGAACATTGGAGTACTCACTAAATTGTTCAGCTCTGAGATTACTGGAGCCTGTACATTGTCTTATCCAGGCAGAAGCCTTAAAAATTCTTCTGTGGAGAAAATTAGTAAATCTAGAGAAAGAACAGAGAGATACTAATATATAAAGGTCTCCTAAGAAAATGACAGGTGCCCCACTAAGGTGCCTATTGAGAAGATCTGTTGGCAAGCTGCTCCTCCCCCAGGTCAGGAAAACTACCAAAAAATTTTTAGTACCACATTTTTACATTTAAATGGACAACAAAGGATCTTAAGACATGTGAGGAAAACCTCCAACATGAAAGAGAAGTTAAAAGTAACAAAAATGAAACTTAGAGGAGATAGAGGCAATGATGAAGAAAACAAAGAAACCCCCTTATAATAAATATCATAAGGCAATAAGAGATTTTGTATGTATGAAGCATGACCAGGAGGCAAAGAATGAGAAAGAGAACATGGAAGTTAAATGTGATTGTCAAAATAAAGAAGTAACTGGTAGTGAGGGAGGGGTAAATAAACAAAAAATAGAGGAAGTCTTCCAAAAATTAGAACAAAGAGATAGTAAATAGCAAAAACAAAAAAATACAAACTCAATCTAGGTGCTCTAACAGTGATTATTAGGAATTTCAAAAGTAGAGAACAGAGAAATGGACAATATTAAAGAAGCCATTCAAGAAAATTCTCAGACTCATGGAATATGAGTTTCTAGATTGAAACGCTTTTGATCATGTAGGTAAAAAAAAATTGATAAATCATACAGAAAGGTATTTTACAGTTCTTTTCAATAATTCTGGAAAGAGTTAAAATGTAAATTAAAAAAACTGAGCAAATAACAAAAGTGACACAATTTTTGTTTTTTTAAAAGGAAGAGTTTTAATACTTTAAACACTAAATCATTACCTTCTGGTAGGATTCCAGATGTGATGCCATATTGATTATGAGAGGAATGAGAGCCTCAGTCCTTTGAGATTTCTTGTTCTGGAGAGTCCCCTTTAAAAAAATGTCCCCAGTGTTCTATTCTTTTTCATTTCTCAATTATTGCATCTTACCTTTTATATTGCTTATTACAGACATCGTCTGTACTTTGATTTTACTTTGTGATCCATACACAATTCAAGGGTCTGAAATTTAGCATAAGTTGTTTCTTCTTTTAGGGCGTGTGTTAATAATAGAAGGAAAGAAAGGAGAATAAAGCTTTTAAAGGCCTGATAGAACCTGAAAGTAAAAAATGTATCAAAGTTATTTAAAGGAGCACTAAAAAGCAAGTAAGGAAATTTTTTGCTTGTCTCTAACAGTTGGCATTAAGTGAAAAATTCTGCATTGAGATGACATACATATCTTCACCGTGACATTGAGTCAGCTAAATGATAAAGTCATTGATAACAGAGTGACATTTCTTAATTCCACTAAGAACAAACATATATGAAAGGAAATGTAATTATTGTACACTGTATTGCTCAACTGTGAACAAGAATTATTTTGTATAGGAGTAATATGAATGTATTATTAATATGAACAATTACTATTGATGGAACCAAAAGTGGCATAATAAGGATAAGTTAGAATACCCCCTCAGAGGTGCTCGAGTAGTCTACTTTGGGGGAAATTCAGAGAGGGAATCCCAGGTGAATGTGCAGGTACTCTGTGCATTGTCCTCTTCACTCTGGGCTGCATAGAACAGTCTGGCAAAGCTGTGTATGTCTTTCTCTGGGAGAATGACCCTCATTACTGCATGATAATGAGAGCACCTCTCCTGTTTGATGAGAGGATGAGGGACTGGAAATCACGAGTAAAGTACATATAATTACTTCTTGTTATCCAAATTTTCACTTTCTAAGTATAGATAGTGAAAGCTTGGATGGTGAGGATATTATGTTATTGACATTTATTGGTTTTTGTATTTTAGATGGCAAATAGCAAGAGTTTATATAGCAAGGGGTATAAGCCCTGTAACACACACAAAATAAAATATGCTTCAATCTCTTCCTGACCATTGGCTTCAAGTGATAACCGTATTGGGAGAAGATGCGTAAGGAGTATAAAGATTATGTGTCAGAAATCCAAAGAAGAGTTTAAACGAGGTGCAACATCAGCAAGATGATGAATAGAAACACAGTCCCCCCAGAAACACTAACTTAATGATATGCAGATCAAAATACCTCTTTGAGAAGTCTAGATTATAGTTAAGTTGAAGTAACCAAGATGAACACAAAACAGGAACATTGCATTGAAACAGATAAGAGCAATTTCGTTTTACCTGCATTAATTCCTTCTCCAAGCAGGCACAGCTCAGCACCAAGAGACTGCTTCAGCCTACAACTTCCTCCTTGTGGTAGACGGAAGTGGGGAAGAGAGAGTGGAGTATCCATCAAATATTGTTGGCCTTTTGGTGCACTGCCTGAGGGGCTAGATTGTGTCACATCTCATTCAAAGTGCTGATGGATCCAGCATAGTTCAGGCACGTGGGGCAGCAAAGAAGAAAAGACGACTGTGGGCAGCTTGCTATTGCCTGGCAAAACTCTTTGGGCTTGGGAGAAGGCACAGAACCTGAGACTTCTCCAGAAGGGAAGGAGAGGAGTGGAGCATTCCTGGCCTTTCAGTGTGCTACCCAAGGGACCAGTTTTTGTTTCATCTTAGGAGGAGTGCTGATGAAACTGGCATACTGTAATGGGGGTAGCTAAAAACAAAGGAAGAGTGATAGGTTCTTTCTGTTTGAGAGGCTCCCAGAATCTCTGGCTGGGCTTACTGCTCAAGGTCCTTCCTTGTGAAATCCAATTCATAATACCTGGGAGAGAGGTGGCTGTTTCTTCAAATGCACAGTTAACCAACACAAAGCAGTGAGGAGCATGAAGAATCAGGAAAACATTAAACAATCAAAGGAATAAAATAAATCTCTAGTAACTTACCCTAGAGAAATGGACATTTATGAATAGCTTGACAATGATTTGAAAGTAATCATTTTAAAGAAGCTCAGAGAGTTACAGGAGAACACAGACAGCTAAAGGAAATCAAGAAAATGATACATGAGGAAAAAATGAGAATATCAACAAAAAGACTAAATAACCACAGAACAAAGTTTGGAACTGAAGAATACAATAAATATGGAAAGATTCAGTTAAAAAGGGTTTGGTAGAATATTCCATCAAGAAGATGGAAAAGTCAAATTTCAAGACAAGGAATTTGAAATTAGCCAGTCAGAGGAGCAAAAAGAGAAAAAGAATGAAAAGGAGTAAAGAGAGCCTAAGGGACTAATGGACCAACATTAGGGATTAATTTGGACAGAGGAGCCTGTTAGGCTGCAATCCTTGGGGTGGCTAAGAGTCGGACACGACTGAGCGACTTCACTTTCACTTTTCACTTTCATGCATTGGAGAAGGAAATGGCAGCCCACTCCAGTGTTCTTGCCTGGAGAATCCCAGGGATGGGGGAGCCTGGTGGGCTGCCGTCTATGGGGTTGCACGGAGTCGGACACGACTGAAGTGACCTAGCATAGCATAGCATTATGGGAGTATCAGAAGTAAAAGAAAGAATGTTGCAAAAAGTTTATTTAAAGAAATAATGGGCTGGGACTTCCCTGGTGGTCCAGGGCTTATGAATCCACCTTGCAGTGTAGGAGACACAGGTTTGATCTCTGTTTGGGGAACTAATATCCTGTATGCTGTGGAGCAACTAAACCTGTGCTCCACAACTAGATAGTTCATGCACCATAATGAAAGATAGTGCATGATGCAGTGAATATCCTGTATGCCGCAACTAAAACCTTACACTGACAAATAAAATCAGTTAAAAAAATAAATAATGGGCTAAAACTTTCCAAACCTGGGTAGGGAAATAGACATCCAGATTGTTGAAGTTCAAAGGATTCCTAAAAAGATGAACCTAAGGAATCCTACACAGAAAAAAAGTGTAGCTGACCTTTCAACAACTGGATTTGAAATGTGCAGATGCACTTATACCCAGATTTTTTCAATAAACATACAGTTGGCCTTTTGTATTTGCAGCTTTTACACTCACAGATTCAACCACCTGCAGATCAAAATTTCCAGCCGTGGTTGGTTGAATCTGCAGATGTGAAATGTGTGGATGTGGAGGGCCTACTGTACTGTGCCACTTTATATAAGGGACTTGAACATCCTTGGATTTCAGTATAGTCTGGGGCTCTAGGAACCACTTCCCCATGAATACTGAAGGCCAACTGTATGATCAGATTCTCAGAGGTTAAAGTCAAAGAGAGAATTTTGAAAGCAGTGAGAGAAAAGTGACTAGTCATATACAAGGGAGTCCCCATTAGCCAGTAAGCAAATTTATCAGGAGAGAGCTTAAAGGCCAAAAGGTAGTGGGATAATATATTCAAAATTTAGAAAGAAAAAAGCCTGTCAACCAAGGATCTTGTACCTGGCAGAGCTGTCCTTCAAAAATGATAGATAAAAACTTTCCCAGATGGAAGCTAAAGCAGTTCATCACCACTAGAACTGCCTTAAACAAAAAATGCTCAAGGATGTTTTTTATGTTGAATCAAAAGGATACTGAACAGCAACATATAATAGTATAAAATTCACTGCTAAGATAAATATATAGACAGAGAAGACTCTAATACCATAATGGTGATGTATAAGTGAAATGAAGTGAAGTCACTCAGTCGTGTCCGACTCTTTGCGACCCCATGGGCAGTAGCCTGCACCAGGCTCCTCCGTCTATGGGGTTTTCTAGGCAAGTGTACTGGAGTGGTTGCCATTTCCTTCTCCAGGGAATCTTCTGACCCAGGGACCAAACCCAGCTCTCCTGCATTGTAGACAGATGCTTGACCACCTGAGCCACCAGGGAAGTCACTTTTAATTCTAAAAGAGAGTTAAGAGACAAAAATCTTGAGAATAGCTAACTATAACTGCAAAAATATACTTGTGAATATACAATATAAAAAAGCAAATTATGACCTCAGTAACATATAATGTATATGAGGAGAAGTAAATGTAGTTTTTGTATGTGATAGAAGTTTAAGTTGTTATCACCCTTTAATAGAGTGTTATAACTAAGTGGTTTCATGTTGACCTCCTGGTAACCACACAGAAAATACCTCTAGAGGATACACAAAAGGAAAAGAAAAAGGAATCAAAGAATATCACTAGAAAATGTTAATATTTGCAAAGAAAGATATCAAGAGAAGAAAAGATGGAGAAAAGAATTATAAGACAGAAAACAATTTTTAAAAATGGCAGTAGCAAGTCCTTACCCATCAGTAATTACTTTGTATATAAATGTATTAAATGCTTTAATTAAAAAACCTAGAGTGACTGAATGAATAGACTTTGTATCAGACAAAATAGATTTTAAGCCAAAACTGTCAAAAGAGACTAAAAGGTCATTATATGATGACAAAAGATCCAATTTATCAGGAAGGTAAAATAATTATATAATGAGATATGCCTTAACATCACAGCACCTAAATGTATAAAGGAAACATTGACAAATCTGAAGAGAGAAATAGCTAAAATAGTACAATAATAGTAGGAGACTTCAGTACCCCACTTTCAGTAATGGAGAGAGTATCTAGATAGACCATCAATAAGAAAATAGTGGACTTTAATGGCACTATTGACCAAATGGAACTGACAGAATTATATAGCACATCTACTCAACAACAACAGAATACACATTCTTCTCAAGTGCCCATGGAATGTTTTCAGGGTAAATCACATGTTAGGTAACAAAACAAGTATTAACAAATGTAAGAAAATTAAAGTCATATCTGTATCTTTTCCAATGACAGTGGAATGAAACTAGAAATAAATAACAGAAAACTGGAAAATACACAAAGATGTAAAAATCAGATAACACATTCTTAAAGAACCATTGACTTAAGAACAAATTAAAGGGAAGTAAGAAATCTGAGACAAATGAAATGAGATGCAGCAAAAGCAGTATTAAGAAGGAATTTTACATTGATAAAAAAATCTACCTTAAAAAATGAGGATAAAAAAAAAAAGAACCTACTTTACACCCCATGGAACTTGAAATGGATAAGTAAACAGCCCAGGGTAAGCAGGAGGGAAGACATAAAAATAGAACAGGAATAAAAGTAGAGATCAGAAAAGCAGTAGCGAAAGCCCAACAAAACTAAGAGTTGGGAAAAAAAAAAATCAGTGACACTAGGAGCTGTTTTTGTGCAGAGATCAACAAAATTGACAAACCTTTAGCTAGAATAATTAAGAAAAAAACTTAAATAAAACCAGAGATGAAAGAAGCAGCATTATAACTGATCCCACAAATACAAAGAATTCTGAGACACTATTATGAACAAATTTATACCAACAAATAGGATAACTTGGAAGAAGCATATAAATTCATAGAAATAGACAACCTACCAAAACTGAATTCTGAAGAAATAAAAAAAGTGAGAAACCTATGAGTAAAGAGATTGAATCAGTAAGCAAAAACTATCAAACAAAGGAAACTGTAGAAACAGATGGCTTCATTGGTGACTTTTGCCTAATGTTTAAAGACATATTAACACTTCTTAAATGCATCCAAAAGAATTGAAGCTGAGTAAACATGTCTAAACTCATTTTATGAGGCCAACATTACCCTGATACTAAAGCTAGAAAAGACAAATAAGAAAACTGTAGAGCAATATCCCTGATAGAAATAGATGTTAAAATCCTCAACAAAATATTACTATAGCAACTATGATAGCAACCTGAATTGAACAGTACTTTTAAAGGATCATACACCGCAATCAAGTAGGATTCATTCCTGAGGTGTTTAAGGCTGGTTTGACTTACACAAATCAATAAATGTAACACACTACATAAACACAATGAAGTATAAAAGTTACATGATCATCGCCATGCTGAAGAAGCATTTGACAAAATCCAATGTTTCATTGAATTACACAATAAAATCTTTCAATAAACTAGTTATAGGTGGAATTTACCTCGTCATAATAAAGACCATATGTGAAAGTCCCACTACTAACAAATACTATTTAATAATGAAAAGCTGAGAGCTTTTCCTTTGAGAGCAGAGCAAGGCAAAGATGCCTACTTTCTGCCTATTCTGTTAAACACAATATTGGAATTCCTAGCCAGAGGAATTAGGCAAGCAAAAGAAATGAAAGGCATCAAGTTGGAAAGGAAGACTATTTTCTCTAGAGATGCCATATCTACCTGTAGAAAACCCTAATGATTCCACAAAAAACTATTAGAATAAACAAATTTTATAGTGTTGCAGTATACAAAATCAGTATACAAAAATCAGTTGTGCTTGTGTATACTAGCAAAGGACTGTCTTAAACCAGCTGTCCTCAAAATGTCTTTATAATATCTTTAAAATATCTTTATAATATTGTCAGGAAGAATAACTTGGGGATAAACAACAGACTGGTTCCAAATAGGAAAAGGAGTTCATCGAGGCTGTATATTGTCACCCTGTTTATTTAACTTATATGCAGAGTACATCATGAGAAACGCTGGACTGGAAGAAACACAAGCTGGAATCAAGATTGCCGGGAGAAATATCAATCACTTCAGATATGCAGATGACACCACCCTTATGGCACAAAGTGAAGAGGAACTCAAAAGCCTCTTGATGAAAGTGAAAGTGGAGAGTGAAAAAGTTGGCTTAAAGCTCAACATTCAGAAAACGAAGATCATGGCATCCAATCCCACCACTTCATGGGAAATAGATGGGGAAACAGTGGAAACAGTGTCAAACTTTATTTTTCTGGGCTCCAAAATCACTACAGATGGTGACTGCAGCCATGAAATTAAAAGACGCTTACTCCTTGGAAGGAAAGTTATGACCAACTTAGATAGCATATTGAAAAGCAGAGACATTACTTTGCCAACAAAGGTTCGTCTAGTCAAGGCTATGGTTTTTCCTGTGGTCATGTGTGGATGTGAGAGTTGGACTGTGAAGAAGGCTGAGCGCCAAAGAATTGATGCTTTTGAACTGTGGTGTTGGAGAAGACTCTTGCGAGTCCCTTGGACTGCAAGGAGATCCAGCCAGTCCATTCTGAAGGAGATCAGCCCTGGGATTTCTTTGGAAGGAATGATGCTAAAGCTGAAACTCCAGTACTTTGGCCTCCTCATGCGAAGAGTTGAATTGGAAAAGACTCTGATGCTGGGAGGGATTGGGGGCAGGAGGAGAAGGGGACGACAGAGGATGAGATGGCTGGGTGGCATCACTGACTCGATGGACGTGAGTCTGAGTGAACCCCAGGAGTTGGTGATGGACAGGGAGGCCTGGTGTGCTGTGATTCATGGGGTCGCAAAGAGTCGGACACGACTGAGCGACTGATCTGATCTGATCTGAAACATAATAACAAAGGAGGTAAAAGACTTGTACACTGAAATATCTATGAAAGAAATTTAAAACACAAATAAATGGAACAACATCCTCGGTTCATAGAGTATTCATAGTTGAGAAAGCTAAATATTGTTTAAATATCTGTTCAGTTCAGTTCAGTCACTCAGTCGTGTCTGACTCTTTGCGACCCCATGAATCGCAGCATGCCAGGCCTCCCTGTCCATCACCAATTCCCAGAGTTCACTGAAACTCATGTCCATCAAGTCGGTGATGCCATCCAGCCATCTCATCCTCTGTCGTCTCCTTCTCCTCCTGCCCCCAATCCCTCCCAGCATCAGAGTCTTTCCCAATGAGTCAACTCTTCGCATGAGGTGGCCAAAGTATTGGAGCTTCAGCTTTAGCATCAGTCCTTCCAATGAACGCCCAGGACTGATCTCCTTAGGATAGACTGGTTGGATCTCCTTGCAGTCCAAGGGACTCGCAAGAGTCTTCTCCAACACCACAGTTCAAAAATGTCAATTCTTCGGCGCTCAGCTTTCTTCACAGTCCCAACTCTCACATCCATACATGAGCACAGGAAAAACCATAGCCTTGACTAGATGGACCTTTGTTGGCAAAGTAATGTCTCTGCTTTTAAATATGCTGTCTAGGTTGGTCATAACTTTCCTTCCAAGGAGTAAGTGTCTTTTAATTTCATGGCTGCAGTCACCATCTGTAGTGATTTTGGAGCCCAGAAAAATCAAGTCTGACACTGTTTCCACTGTTTCCCCATCTATTTCCCATGAAGTGATGTGACCGGATGCCATTATCTTCATTTTCTGAATGTTGAGCTTTAAGCCAACTTTTTCACTCTCCACTTTCACTGTCATCAACAGGCTCTTTAGTTCCTCTTCACTTTGTGCCATAAGGGTGGTGTCATCTGCATGTCTGAGGTTATTGATATTTCTCCCAGCAATCTTGATTCCAGCTTGTGCTTCTTCCAGCCCAGCGTTTCTATGATGTACTCTGCATATAAGTTAAATAAGCAGGGTGACAATATACAGCCTTGACGTACTCCTTTTCCTCTTTGGAACCAGTCTGTTTTTCCATGTCCAGTTCTTTTGCTTCCTGACCTGCATATAGGTTTCTGAAGAGGCAGGTCAGGTGGTCTGGTATTCCCATCTCTTTCAGAATTTTCCACAGTTTATTGTTATCCACACAGTCAAAGGCTTTGGCATAGTCAATAAAGCAGAAATAGATGTTTTTCTGGAACACTCTTGCTTTTTCGATGATTCAGCAGATGTTGGCAATTTGATCTCTGATTCCTCTGCCTTTTCTAAAACCAGCTTGAACATCTGGAAGTTCACGGTTCACATAATACTCAGCAATCTACAGATGTAATTCTGTCCCTATCAGAATCCCAATGTACTTTTCACAATAGGACAGTGCTAAAATTCATGTGGAACCTAAACGAGCCCAGATATCCACATCAATCTTGAGCAAGAAGAACAAAGTTGGAGGCATTATATTTCCACATAGAGTGAATTAAAATCAACTCAAAATGAATTAAGGATTTAAATTTAAGACCTGAAACTGTAAAACCTCTGGAAGAAGACATAAGGGAAAGCTTCATTACGTTGATCTTGGAAATGACTTCTTTGAAAAATTTTCTGAAAAAATTAGAAATAGAACTAACGTGATTCATCAATCCCACTTCTGTGTATATACCTGAAGGGAATGAAAGCATGATGTCAAACAGATATCTGTACTTTCATGTTCGTTGCAGCATTATTCACAGTAGCGAGATCTGGAACCAATACAAATGTTCATTGATGGATGAATAGATAAATAAAAATGTGATTATATATGTGTGTGTATGTATGTATGTGTATATATATATATATATATGTAATATATATTATTATGGTTTAGAAAGAGAAGGAAATCTTGCAGTAACAACATGGATGAACCTGGAGAACATTATGCTGAGTAAAATAAGATAGTTACAGAAGGACAAATACTCCATGACTCCACTTACATGAAGCATTTATGATAATCAAACTCATAGAAACAGACGGTAGAACTGTTTTTTGGGGAGGGAGGTCTGTTGGAGAGGCAGAAGTGGGGGAGATCTTGTTCAGTGCGTATTTAGTTTCAGCTATGCAAGAAAAGTTCTAGAGATCTCCTGTATAGCATTATACCTGTATTTAACAATACTGTATTGTGCACTTAAAACTCAAGAGGATAGATTTCATATTGCGTTTTCTTACCACAGTAAAAAAATTTTAATACAAAATACATGAGGAGAAACAGTTCCTCATTTTATTAAAGGAATTTTAGCAACGAAAAGAAATTGCTAAAGTGTATATCACTTAAGAAAGACATTAATGAGTGTCGAGAAGTGCTGTTTTTTGTTTGTTTTTTATGTCTTTTTATTATTTAAATTATTATGTTTGAGTGAAAATGTAACATATATAATTTGGTTAAAAATAGATAAAAATATGTGACCATTCTGATTCTGAATGTGTTGATCTGTTAATTTGAAAATTGTATATATCAGCATAGCAGATTTTGAGGCCTCTTATTTTGAAAATTTTTAAGTTACTTGAATAAATATCCTATATTAAGCAGCATTTATTAACCACAAATGTTTATTTTGTTATATTCTGTGCGCCATTTGTTAAAAACACCTTTTTCCTGTTTTGGTTTATTTATTTGAAACCTGAGTGGTTTAAAACCTTCTTGAATAATGATTATGACTGGGGACATGGAGTGTGGTAAGGCGGGGTATCAGTTCTGAGGTTTTGTGTTGGTTCTAATTAGGCAGTAGTCTTACCAGGAGACCAGATCAGTTACAGCCACAAACTATGAGAGCAGAAAATTTTGGCACGTTTGTTCACTGGTACTCTGACAACCCATTTTTACATTGACTTTGAATAGTTTTAGAGTCTTGAGTAATCCTAAAATGGATGGAGTATGTTGGCAGTCTTATAAATAAATATCTGGGATCTCTTTTGATTGCTTTACATAGTTCCTGGTACATACTTTTGAATCACTGAAATTGCCTCTCATTCTGGGTATATGACTTGAAAGTAAAAATAAAAGAATTTAGAAGGTCTATTATTAGAAGGGGAAAAAAAGCTAGGCCATTTTTGCTTTTCTTAGATGAGCTTCAAATAACCCTTCTAACTTGAAAGTGTAAAACTTAAAGTACGTTGTCACTTGTTAGAGTTAGTTACCCTGAAAACCAGCTCTTATTTTCTTCATATAGAAATATAGTGCTTCTGCTTCACTGTTATTTATAAAGTTGTTAATTAGTGGATACTGAATATTATAATTTTAACATGGTTTCTTTTTATTGATTAATCGAGTGATTTAGCATCACACATTTATGGGATGTTTAGGAAAGACGCAGCAGTGTACCAGGCACGTGAATACAGTGATGAACAGGGCAGATATAACCTATTGGTGCATAGAATTGTGGCCAAACCATACTTGTGTCTGCAGTATAAGGAATATCAAACTGTATTTAAAATATTTCATATATAATTATTTCATTTCTTCAGACCTCTAATAAAGTTCTGATACTGTTATGGCAGAGACTGCTGGTGCTAACCAGCACCTGTACTCTTTTTTTTGGGGCATCCAGGAAGACTGTGTTTCCCAATTCCCCTTGCCTTTAGGTATGATATTTTGACTGAGTTTGGCATATCTTGTTTTATTGCACTTACAGATATTTCATTTTTTACCAATTGAAGGTTTGTGGCAACCCTGTGTCCCGCAAGTCTATTGGCAGCATTTTGACTACAGCATTTGCTCGTATTTGTTATGGTGATGTGTGACCAGTGATCGTCAATGTTGTTATTACAATTGTTTTGGGGTGCCAAAAACTGTGCGTAAGTTGGTGAATGTAATTGATAAATGATATATGTGTTCTGACTGGATATCCCAGGTGCATTAGTGATAAAGAAGCCACCTGCCAACGCAGGAGTCGTAACAGACTTGGTTTTGATACCCGGGTCGGGAAGATCCCCTGGATGAGGACCTGGCAACCCACTGCAGTATTTTTGCCTGGAGAATCTCATGGCTAGAGGAGCCTGGCAGGCTACAGTCCTAGGGTCACACATACTCAGAGAAGACTGAAGCGACTTTGTGCACACACACACACGTATGTGTTCTGACTATCCCTTTGACTGGCAGTTCCCTCCCTTTCTTCTCCTTGGGCCTCTGTATTCCCTGAGACACAACAGTTTTGGAATTTGGCCAATTAAAAACCTTACAGTGGCCTCTGTTCAAATGAAAAGAAGAGTTCCAGTTCTCTCACTTTAAATCCAAAACTAGAAATGATAAGCTTAGTGAGGAAGACATGTTGAAAGTTGAAATAGGTCTAAAGCTAGGCCTCTTGTGCTAGTTAGCCAACTTGTGAATGCAGAATTCTTGAAGTCAATTAAAAGTGCTACTCCACTTGAAGTCAATTAAAAGTGCTACTCCAGTGAATGTATGAATGATAAAGCAAAGCAGCCTTATTGCTAAGATGGAGAAAGTTTTAGTGGTTTGTATAGAACATCACAACCAGCCACAACATTCTCTTAGACCAAATTCTAATGCAGATCAAGGCCCTAACTCGCTTCAATTCTGTGAGGGTTGAGAGAGGTTATGAAACTCCAGGAGAAAAGTTTGAAGCTAGTAGAGGCTGGTTCATCGAGTTTAAAGGAGGAAGCCACTTCCAGAACATGCATGGGTAAGGTGAAACAGCAAGTGTTGTATAGAAGCTACAGCAAGTTACGGAAGATCTAGCTAAGGTTTTTAATGAAGGTGGCTACACTAAACAAGGGATTTTCAGTGTGGATGAAACAGCTTTCTGTTGGAAGAAGATGCCATCTAGGATTTTGATAGCTCAAGAAGGGAAATCAGCAGGCTTGCTTCAAAGCTTCAAAGGACAGGCTGACTCTTGTTAGGGGCTAATGTAGCTGGTGGGTTTAATTTGAAGCCAGTGCACCTTTATTCTTGTTCAGTCACCCAGTTGTGTCCAACTCTGGGACCCCATGGACTGTAGCATGCCAGTCCTCCCTGTCCCTCACCATCTCCTGGAGTTTGCCCAAGTTCATGTAATTGCATTGGTGATGCTGTACAGCCAAGGATAACTGCCTTGTTGTGGCAAAGAGGCTTGTTTAACTCAGTGAAGCTATGAACCATACAGTACAGGGCCACCCAAGATGGATGGGTCATAGCAGAGAGTTCTGATAGAGTTGTACAATGTGATTAATGTTATTTTCATGTGTGTTACACAGCATTCATTCTGAAAATCATGGATTAGGAAGAAATTTTGATTTTCAAGTCTTACTATTTAAGAAATACATTTTGTAGGGCTATAGCTGCCATTGTGATTCCTCTGATGAATCTGGTTCAGTTGAAAAACTTATGGAAAGAATTGTATAAACTTAGTTGATAAAGCAGCAGCAGCAGGGTTTGAGAGAATTGGCTCCAGCTTTGAAAGAAGTTCTATTATGGGTAAAATGCTGCCGAACAGCATTGCATGCTACAGAGAAATCTTTCATGAAAAGAAGAGTTGATCCATTGAACAAGCTTCATTGTCATCTTATATTAAAGAATTGATACAACCACCCAACCTTAAGCAACCACCACCCTGATTAGTTAGCAGACATCAATATTGAGGCAAGATCCACCACCAGGAAGAAGATTGCAGCAAGACATTGAAAGCTCAGATGATGGTTAGGTTAGCAATTTTAGCAATAAATAGTTAAATTATGTATATTTTGACATAATATTGTACAATGAATAGACTACAGTATAGTTAAAACATAACTTTTATATGCACAGGGAAACCAAAAAAATCCGTGGCTTACTTTAATTGTGATGTTTGCCTTATTGCACTGTTGGATCCAAACCTATAATATCTCTGAGGTATGCCTGTACCACCGTTAGGCCTGGCACAATATAGTCACTTTAAGGCACTCTTCTTTCTACCAGCTCTCTTATCTCATCTGCCAGCTGAATGGAGAGGATTTTCAGGACTCAGCACACCCAAAAAATACACTCAGGAAGCCTAAGTCTCTGAGTCACTCAGTAGATCAGAGCATTCTTCCTCTTGAATCCTTTTCTAACTTTTGCCAGAATAATGTGAAAGAGAAGTAACTGGGTTTGGGTACGTGCTAAGCCATTGAGATCTTGGGGTTGCCTTGTTTTAAAACTTGATTTTTTTTCTTTTGAAAATTTTGAAACAATAGTTGTTGTTTTAACATTTTGTAAAATGCATATCAAACTACCCTTTTTTTGATTTCTTTTCTTTTTTGATTTCTAGTTGGAGATAACTAAGGATAGTTTTCTTTGCTATCACTCACTATGCCGATAGGTCAAAAAATCCATGGGTGTTTTAAGAATCTCAAATGAATGAAATATATCATGGGTGTTAGCTAGAGTGTTATGAAGTACTTAAATAATTGCAAATACTTGATATGTTTAATGCCTTTAAACTAAATGCTTTCATAATTATAACAGATATGACTGACTAAGGTTTTTAAATCACTGTTCTTTTTATTTTATCTTATTGAAAATAGTTGACTTATAATGTCATGTTAGTTTCAGGCATACAGCACAGTGATTCATTATGTTCTTTTTCAGATTCTTTTTCTTTATAGGTTATTACAAAATACTGAGTATAGTTCCCTGTGCTATATGGTAGGTCCTGGTTGGTTATCTGTTTTATATACAGTAGTAGATGCACTGTTCTTTTTATTTTCTGAATATTATTTAAAATTGACTAAACTTTTAAAACTTAAGAGTGAAGAATTTTATTTAGAAAAGTCTGAATTTAATAAAATACATAGTATGTCATACATAAAACTCTAGAACTTTTAGTTCACTTATTGTTAATTCTATTTATAAATGTACATACACTCCTTAATAAGATATTTGATGTAACAAGTTTTTACATTAAAGCCTCCAACATCGTTGTTGTTGTTTACAACCCCATGGACTGCAGGATGCCAGGCTTCCCTGTCATTCCCTATCTCCTGGAGTTTGCTTAGATTCATGTCCATTGAGTCAGTGATACTATCTAACCATCTCATCCTCTGCTGCCCTCTTTGCCTTTTGCTTTCAGTCTTTCCTAGCATCAGGGTCTTTTCCAATGAGTTGGCCCATTGCATCAGGTGGCCAAAGTATTGGAGCTTCAGCTTTAGCATCAGTCTTTCCAGTGAATATTCAGGGTTGATTTCCTTGAAGATTGGTTTAATCTCCTTGCTGTCCAAGGGACTCTCAAGAGTCTTCTGCAGCACCACAATTTGAAAGCATCAATTCTTTGGCACTCAGCCTTCTTTATGGTTAACATCCCTATATGACTGTTGGAAAAACCATCGCTTTGACTATACAGACCTTTGTCAGCAAAGTGGTGTCTTCTTTGCTTTTGAATATGCTGTCTAGGTTTGTCATAGCTTTTCTTCCAAGGAGCAAGTGTCTTCGAATTTCATGGCTGCAGTCACTGTCCACAGTGATTTTGGAACCCAAGAAAAGAAAATCTGTCATTGCTTCCACAATTTCCCCTTGAAGTGATGGGACCAAATTCCATGATCTTAGTTTTCTGAATGTTGACTTTCGAGCCAGCTTTTTCACTCTCTTCTTCCACCCTCATCAAGAAGCTCTTTAGTTCCTCTTCACTTTCTGCCATTAGAGTGATATCATCTGCATATCTGAAGTTGTTGATATTTCTCCCAGCAATCTGGATTCCAGCCTGAACTTCATCCAGCCCAGCATTTCGTATGATCTACGCTGCATATAATTTAAATAAGCAGAGTGACAGTGTACAGCTTTGTCATACTCCTTTCCCAATTTTGAACCAGTCCTTTGTTTTCTTGACCTGCATATAGGTTTCTTAAGATATAGGTAAGGTGGTCTGGTATTCCCATCGCTTTAAGTATTTTCTGCAGTTTGTTGTAATCCACACAGTCAAAGGCTTTGGCATAGTCATTGAAGCAGAAGTAGATGTTTTTGTGGAATTCCCTTGCTTTTTCTATGATCTAATGAATGTTGGTAATTTGATCTCTGGTTCCTTTGCCTTTTCTAAACCCAGCTTGTATATCTGGAAGTTCTTAGTTTATGTACTGCTGCAGCCCAGCTTCAAGGATTTTGAACATAACCTTACTAGCATGTGAAATGAGTGCAGTTGTGTGGTAGTTTGAACATTCTTTGGCATTGCCTTTCTTTGGGATTGTAATGAAATTGGTTTTAGCTCATGTCATTTTTTGTGTCATAAAGTTTAGGGAATAATCTTTGAAAACATGTGGGGAAACTTAAAAATTTTGTAAAGATTTATAGTTGTGGTTTATTGGAGGATTTCTAGAAATTTTTATAGAGAAAAATAAAGTTAATGTCTTCAGCAGAAGTGAGGACTAGTACTTTTTATTTCTATTGTACTCTCTCTGGTTCACTGAGAACTCTCTGTTCTCTACAGAAAATTATTGAGCCCATCCATTGAGTTGTTTATTTTGGTTTTTACACTTTTCACTTCTGAAATTTTCATTTGGTTCTTCTTTGTATCTTCTCTCTCTTTGCTGAGACTTTCTACTTTGCTGAAGCTTCTAGCTTATTTCTTATGTCTTTATAATTGCTTGTTAAACCATTTTTATTATGGCTGCTTTAAAATTGTTGAATAATTCTAACATTTCTGTCATTTTGGTTTTAACTTTTATTGATTGCTTTTTATTCAGTTTTATATATTCTTGATTTTTGGTATGATTAGTGATTTAATTACAGCTAGTCGTTCAGATATGATGGGCTGTGTGTCTTACTTAAACCTTTTGTTAAGTTTGCTTTCTCTGAAATCAGTCCACCAGGGGAAGAAGTGGTGTTTCTTTTCTATTGACAGGAGAGGTTTGAAGTTCAGGTTCCTGTCTTGATTCATGTCGATGCTTGAGGAGTGGGGAGGGCTTCTCATTACTGCTGGATTGGTGTGGGTTTTACTGCTCTCTCCTATGACTCCACTGACATATTCTGTTTGGGAGGAACAGTAGTTCTTCTTTAAGGTTCGTCGTGTGGCTTCCACTGAGACGTGGTGGGACAGGAGCCTTTGTTGGACAGTGATGAAGGTCCAGCACTCTGACTCTCTACTACCCACGTCTGACACTGCCCCAGTAGGGAAAGGGATGTGGGGAGTCTTACTACACTTTTGCAAGGATTGGAGTTTAGCTTCCCCAGTTGGCCTTTGCTGGTGTGGGTGGTAGTTGAAACAAGGGTTTTTTTTTTTTTGTAGAGAATGATAGGCTGGGGTAGAGTGGTTATTGTGTAAATGTTTTCTTTTTTATTAGGCTATCTCCTTCCTGTTCCGTTTTTGCTAGGACTTTTTCTTACTGACTTCCCTTGTGGTTCAGACGGTAAAGCATCTGTTTACAATGCGGGAGACCCAGGTTCGATCCCTGGGTCGGGAAGATCCCCTGGAAAACGAAATGGCAGCCCACTCCAGTACTGTTGTCTGGAAAATCCCATGGACGGAGGAGCATGGTAGGTTACAGTCCATGGGGTCACAAAGAGTCAAACACGACTGAACGACTCCACTTTTATTCTTTTTTTTTTTTTTTCTTTCTTTTTTTAAAAATTTATTTATTTTAATTAGAGGCTAATTACTTTACAATATTGTATTGGTTTTGCCATACATCAACATGAATCCGCCACGGGTGTACACCTATTCCCAATCCTGAACCCCCCTCCCACCTCACTCCCCATACCGTCCCTCTGGGTCATCCTTACTGCACTCATTGCACCATTTATACTGCATTAGGTCATTGACATTTTTTGCTCCAGGTCTGGGAAATATAAGACAAAAAGAAAATCATAATTTTCTTATCACTGTGTTGTTTCTTAACAATCTTTCTTTCAAGATTCCTAGCCAGTCTGCCTTTTGCCCCTCACACCATTGGAGTTTTCCTGTTTATTTTATATATAACGACTGTGGGTTTTGGTTGTATTTTGAGGGAGACAGAAGGAAAAAGTATATTTTAGTTCTTTTTTCTAGGAGTGGAAGATGATTATGTTTTTTAAATCTTATATTTTGACACTAGATTTGGGAGTTAGTAGTACTGGAGAGTCAGACACGACTGAGCGACTTCACTTTCACTTTTCACTTTTCATGCATTGGAGAAGGAAATGGCACCCCACTCCAGTGTTCTTGCCTGGAGAATCCCAGGGACGGGGGAGCCTGGTGGGCTGCCGTCTATGGGGTCGCACAGTGTCGGACATGACTGAAGTGACTTAGCAGCAGCAGCAGCACTGGAGAAGGAAATGGCAACCCACTCCAGTGTTCTTGCCTGGAGAATCCCAGGGACAGAGGAGCCTGGAGGGCTGCCATCTCGGGGGTCACACAGAGTCGGACATAACTGATGTGACTTAGCAGCAGCAGCAGCAGTACTGATGTTGTTGGAACCCAGTGTTCAAAGTGGGGCTTAAACAGTTTAATAAGTGATGATTTTACCCTACGGGAGAGTGTTGTGTCCTCCTCCTTCCCCTTCCATTTGTAGTCTTTACTGAGTGTTCACAACTCTCTTTCCTATTGAGTTCTGAATTAAAATAGCATTCTGGTCAGCCCTCTGCTATGCGTTTGCACAGGTGAGAGAGCCTGTTTGTCGTATCTGCTCTAGAGTGTTTATTCAGTTGAACATAATTAAGTGAATTAAAATGGGAGGGTCCCAACTGGACTACATTAAGCATCTATAAAGTTGATGTAGTTACTCATAAAGTCAAGTGAAATAGGTCATTAACTATTACTTGGAGGTCTTTGTCTTCAGACTATCTTGTCTTCATCTATGTGCGGGCTGTTGTATCTGAGAATTCTAGCAGTTAAGAGTAGGCTGTCAAATAAGAAAGCTGTGGTACATATACACAATGGAATATTAAAAAGAATGCATTTGAATCAGTTCTAATGAGGTAGATGAAACTAGAGGCTATTATACAGAGTGAAGTAAGTCAGAAAGAAAAACACTGATACAGTATATTAACGCATATATATGGAATTTAGAAAGATGGTAAATATCAATAACCTCAGATATGCAGATGACACCACCCTTATGGCAGAAAGTGAAGAGGAACTCAAAAGCCTCTTGATGAAGGTGAAAGAGGTGAGTGAAAAAGTTGGCTTAAAACTCAACATTCAGAAAACGAAGATCATGGCATCTGGTCCCATCACTTCATGGGAAATAGATGGGGAAACAGTGGAAACAGTGTTAGACTTTATTTTTTTTGGCTCCAAAATCACTACAGATGGTGACTGCAGCCATGAAATTAAAAGACGCTTACTCCTTGGAAGAAAAGTTAAGACCAACCTAGATAGCATATTGAAAAGTAGAGACATTACTTTGCCAACAAAGGTCCATCTAGTCAAGGCTATGGTTTTTCCAGTGGTCATGTATGGATGTGAGAGTTGGACTGTGAAGAAGGCTGAGTGCCGAAGAATTGATGCTTTTGAACTGTGGTGTTGGAGAAGACTCTTGAGAGTCCCTTGGACTGCAAGGAGATCCAACCAGTCCATTCTGAAGGAGATCAGCCCTGGGATTTCTTTGGAAGGAATGATGCTAAAGCTGAAACTCCAGTACTTTGGCCACCTCATGTGAAGAGTTGACTCATTGGAAAAGACTCTGATGCTGGGAGGGATTGGGGGCAGGAGGAGAAGGGGACGACAGAGGATGAGATGGCTGGATGGCATCACTGACTCGATGGATGTGAGTCTGAGTGAACTCCGGGAGTTGGTGATGGACAGGGAGGCCTGGCGTGCTGCGATTCATGGGGTCGCAAAGAGTTGGACACGACTGAGCGACTGAACTGAACTGAATGATGACCCTATATGCGAGACAGCAAAAGCAACACAGATATAAAAAACAGCCTTTTGGATTCTGTGGGAGAAGGTGAGGGTGGGATGATTTGGGAGAATAGCATAGAAACATGTATATTACCATATGTGAAATAGATCGGCAGTCCAGGTTTGATGCATGAGACAGGGTGCTCAGGACTGGTGCATTGGGATGACCCTGAGGGATGGGATGCCGAGGGAAGGGGGTTCAGGATGGGGAACAAATGTAAATGGCTGCTGATTCATATCAATCAATGTATGGTGAAAACCACTAAAATATTGTAAAGTAATTAGCCTCCAATTAAAATAAATTAATTAAAAAAAAAAGAGTAAGCCTTCAAGTACTGCCACTGGGAATTATCATTTAGATTTTTTGTTTGTTTG
Organism: Bos indicus x Bos taurus; assembly: GCF_003369695.1. Lineage (NCBI taxonomy): Eukaryota > Metazoa > Chordata > Mammalia > Artiodactyla > Bovidae > Bos > Bos indicus x Bos taurus. The sequence continues at coordinate 26,937,986 of NC_040083.1, read as the reverse complement.
TTTAGGGGAGTTATATAATAAATTTATAATTAGTAAACAAATCAAAAAGTTTTAAAAATATCTGTAAATCTAAGCTGTGTTTTTCCTGTGAATGGCAGGCATAACCAGTCTGTCATCTGGAAATATCACTGAGAAATCTTCATCCCTTTAATAAATTTATAGTTTTATAAGGTAACTCAGGAGAATATAAACTGAATCCAAAGAGGTGATGACAGAAACTCATTGAGTAGTATTGTAGTACTTTCAGTTCAGTTCAGTCGCTCAGTTGTGTCCGACTCTTTGTGACCCCATGAAACGAAGCACGCCAGGCCTCCCTGTCCATCACCAACTCCCAGAGTCCACCCAGAACCATGTCCATTGTGTCAGTGATACCATCCAACCATTTCATCCTCCGTCGTCCCCTTCTTCTCCTGCCCTCAATCTTTCCCAGCATCAGGGTCTTTTCCAATGAGTCAGCTCTCTGCATCAGGTGGCCAAAGTATTGGAGTTTCAGCTTCAACATCAGTCCCACCAGTGAACACCCAGGACTGATCTCCTGGGATGGATGGGTTGGATCTCCTTGCAGTCCAAGGGACTCTCAAGAGTCTTCTGCAACACCACAGTTCAAAAGCATCAATTCTTCTGCGCTCAGCTTTCTTCACAGTCCAACTCTCGCATCCATACATGACCACTGGAAAAACCATAGCCTTGACTAGACAGACCTTTGTTGGCAAAGTAATGTCTCTCTCTGCTTTTGAATATGCTCTCTAGGTTGGTCATAACTTTCCTTCTAAGGAGCAAGCGTCTTTTAATTTCATGGCTGCAGTCACCATCTGCAGTGATTTTGGAGCCCCCCAAAATAAAGGCAGCCACTGTTTCCACTGTTTCCCCATCTATTTGCCATGAAGTGATGGGACCGGATGCCATGATCTGAATTTTCTGAATGTACTTTACTGTATATTAAAATTCTGAAAACTGTCTTATAGCAATAAAAATTACCTTTTAAACAAATGTTGCTTCTTTTTAAAAAATTAAGAAAAGACAGATAAATGTTCAAATAAAATCTCAAGCATTAGAAAATATAAAGAATTATGGTAACTTTAAAATGTTCACATGAGACCACGACATAAATATTTGGCCACTCAGTAGCATTGATAAAGGCTTTCTTATTCTTTTCAGTGTCTTTTGTAAATTTTCATGTTATCATCAAAAATAAATGTTTCAAAGGAAAATGAGCTAGATATAATTATATATAAACAATGCTGAGATCAATAGCATTTAAAGTAGTTAAGAAGTAAACTGAACATGAAATACACTTCTGCATCTGCTTATTTTAAAATACCTGGAGGCCTTGTTTTATCCCAAAGGCATTTCTAATTTGCATAGCAAAGATAATATTATTTATATTTTCCTTTAATATTCAGATATGTTTGTTTTCACCAGAGAAGAAATGCACCTAACATGTGAAAGCTGGTATCTAAATCTGTGCTTAAGAATCAGTAAGGTTTAAAGTAAATAACTTCTGGTTGAAATGGAAAAATAGTGAACTTTCTGAATTTCACATTGAGGTCATGAAATAATCTGATTTATGATAGCATATGAAAGACAACAGATGATCCCAAATTATCATCTCACACTTTGGATTAAACCGAGTTTCTATAGGTACTAATTTGAAAGATGGATTTTTGGAAATATCTTGAAAGTGATAATTTCACCAACAAAATGACTCTTGGAATTTTAAATGAACTTTATTACTTGAGAAATTATCAAGTATATATATGTGTTAATAAAATTCTTGCTATTTTAGAATTTGAATTTTAATTTATATAAACATGAATATTTATTATAACATATACTGTTATCTTTGTAGTATTCAATAAATTTAAAAAAACTTAGTAAAAGCAGTTAAATGCAGTACTTATGATAAAGATGTCTAAATTTCACTTTATATTTGAAGATACAGTTCTTTTCAAGAGTGAGCAAATTAATGGAGGTAAAAAGTATTATAAAAAGATAAAATGAGATAATCTTCCAGTTGTGCATATGGATAGTTGTGAAGTAGGAAGTAGCTTTGGAGAAGGTGATGGCATCCCACTCCAATACTCTTGCTTGGAAAATCCCATGGATGGAGGAGCCTGGTAGGCTGCAGTCCATGGGGTCGCTAAGAATCAGACACGACTGAGCGACTTCACTTTGACTATTCACTTTTCTGCATTGGAGAAGGAATCCCAGGGATGGGGGAGCCTGGTAGGCTGCAGTCCATGGGGTCGCAAAGAGTCGGACATGACTGAGCGACTTCACTTTAACTATTCACTTTTCTGCATTGGAGAAGGAATCCCACGGACGGAGGAGCCTGGTAGGCTGCAGTCCATGGGGTCGCAAAGAGTCGGACATGACTGAGTGACTTCACTTTCACTTTTCACTTTCATGCATTGGAGAAGGAAATGGCAACCCTCTCCAGTGTTCTTGCCTGGAGAATCCCAGAGACGGTGGAGCCTGGTGGGCTGCCATCTCTATGGTCCCACAGAGTTGGACACGACTGAAACGACTTAGCAGCAGCAGCAGCAGGAAGTAGCTTTGGAATTGTGAATTGTATTGAGGAAGAAGTACAGCCTTACTTCTATGACCATGTACACATTTGCCATTGGGATTATAAATGAGATAATGAAGTAACTACAGTTTTAGCAGAATGCCCACAATCATAATTGGTATTTAACCTATTAAACCAAAAATAGCAGTATATATTAATAACTATATTTATAACTGCCCTTGCTAAAGAAGCATATCTTTATTCAGAACATGATAGGCTCTAAGAGGATCTCTTCGGTGAATATTTGAAATGGTAGAGGAAGGTATCCATAGTTCTTTTTCAATCTAAATGTTCTTCAGAACAGTTAAGTGGCTTCAGCCAGTGAGGTAGAGGAAGCTACAAAATGCATAGAAAGAGCTTTCCTATGCCGTGGAGATTTCACCTTGCTAGGAGAGGATTTCTCTCATCGCTTTTCTTTTTGAAGTATTTTTAATTCTCAGAATAAGTGAAACTTTATGTTTCCTGAGGATAATCTGTCTCATCTTGTTGAACCCTGTTTATAATTTTTTCTGTAGATTTTCTATATTCTATCACATATATGTGCCCACTGAGTAACTATAATATAATCTCTTTGAGAAAGGTCTTTGTCTTTGATTCACTGATGCTTGTGTTCGTGACCAGTTGCTTCAGCCGTGTCTGACTCTGCGACCCCCGAGTCAGAGGCTGTACAGGCTCTTCTGTCCATGGGATTCTCCAGGCAAGAATATTGGAGTGGGTTGCCATGCGCTCCTCCAGAGGATCTTCCCCACCCAGGGATCGCCCCACATCTCCTGCGTCTTCTGCATCGCAGGCGGGTTCTATACTACTGAGCCACCAGAGACGCTCCCAGGAGAGTCTTGTAGCAAACCTGATAGGATACATGGCGGTAGGCATTAGGAAGTAGTGAGAACATACATTCGAATTAATTTTGGCTTCCTTAACTAAGATGTCTGTTAAGGTTTCCAATCTGTTGTTCAAGAATGTTTATTAAATATCTACCTTGTATTTGATTTTGGATTAGAAATCCTAGTCAGGCTATTTTACCAAGTATACTTTAGTAGTGGGTACTCACTTTCCTTTTGCAGAATTATAGGTATTATTGGTTCTTTTCCTTATTTGTAGTTTATATGTGCCCATCATGTGGATTTATTTTGGTTTTACTACCACTTAAAAGACACATTAAACAAAGATTACCTTATATAATTTAGATACTTAATGTGTAAAGTATTATAAAGCATCATTTGATTATCCACATATGGATAGTTCTGATAGTTTTTTTATGCATATTTAATATAAATATTACTATCCTTTCTACAGTATATTTGATTTCTATATTCTCCACTCTAACCAGATTGTTTACTTAATATTTTATATGCAAAGCTAAATTTGATGAAGCAGGATGCTTTTACTTTTAGTTGAGTCTTTGATGTCTGGATTGTTTGGTTCTTTGCATCCTACTTTTACTTTGAACCAGTGGCATAATTTCTGACTTCTGATGTTCTAACTGAATTTTCAGAAAGGGCTAGTCATCAAGTGGAAGAAACTGAGATACGGATTTACAAACATATGTTTGAATTTTTACTTTGCTGCCTTTTAGCTTTGATTTTTGGTAAGTTTTAAGTTGTTGTTTAGTCACTAAGTCATGCCCAGCTCTTTTGCAACCTCATGGACTGTCGCCCGCCATGTTCCTCTGTTCATGGGATTTCCTAGGCAAGAATACTGGAGTGGGTTGCCATTTTCTCCTCCAGAGGATCTTCCCAACAGGAAGATCCATTTTTTGCTGTTAGAAATATTGCTGTGATAAATATATTTGAAAAAAATCTTCTTGAAAATCTTGAATCAAGTATTTGAGCTTTAAAGAAGCTGTACAATATATAGCCAGCAACACTATATATGAGTACCTATTTCATAGCATCCCTACCAGCTTTGTGTAGTTTATTATCATGAGATAGGTGTGTAAAAATGAGTATGGAATAATCTGACAGCACTTCTACATTTTACTTAAGTATTAAAGCCTTATATATGTATAATTGTCATTTTTTGGCACTCTTTCCAAACATTAATTTTACTTTCTCTCTCTATACGTTTATACGTAAATGTTGTTTACAGTTTTATTGAGATATAATTAACAAAATGTAAACATTGTATAAATTTAAGATGAGAACACGATGTTTTGATTCATATAGATTGCAAGCTAATTAACATATCCATTACTTCTCATAGTTACCTTTTTTGTGTGTGCTTTGGCTACCTAAGATCTGCTCTTTAAATTTCAAGTGTATAATATTAATCACTATAGTCACCAAGCTATATATTATATCTCCAGAACTTACTCATCTTACATAACCAAAATATTGTATTCCTTGAACAACATCTCCTCAGTTCTCCCATCCACTAAGCCTGGCAACTACCATTTTACTGTCTGCTTTTATGAGTTTGACTTTTTCAGATTCCACATGTAAGTTAGATCACAAAGTATTTGTCTTTCTGTGTCTGACTAATTTTAAGTATCATAATGCCCTCCAGGTTCATTCGTGTTGTCACAAACGGAAGTATTTCCTTCCATTTTAAGGCTGACTAACATTCCATTATATGTATATAATTTTATTTATCTCTTTGTCCATTGATGGACAGTTAGGTTGTTACCATATCTTGCCTATTGTGAGTAATGTTGCAGTGAACGTGAGTGTGTAGATAATTAACTCTCCAAGATCCAACTTTTGTTGCCTTTGAATGTATACATGGAAGCAGAGTTACTGAACCATGCGGTAGTTCTATATTAATTCTGTGAGGAACCTCCATACTGTTTTCCAGAGTGGCTGTGCCAGTTTATGTTCCCATCTGAGAATGTACAAGGGTTCTCTTTTTTTCCACTTTCTCATCAGCACTTTTTATTACTTGTCTTTTGATGATAGCTAACAGGTTTGGAGTGATAATTCATTTGATTTTGATTTGCATTTCCCTGATGGTTAGTGAGCATCTTTTCTTGTACCTATAGGCCATTTGTATATGCTCTTTGGAAAAATGTCCATTCAGATTTTCTGCCCATTTTAAAAATCAGATTTTTTTGTTGTTGTTTATGTATTTTAGGTATTAACCTCTTATAAGATTTATGATCGGCAATTTTTTTTGCCATTTTGTGGGTTGTATTTTCATTCTGTTGACTCTTTCTTTTGCTGTGCTTTTTAGTTTATTTTAGTGCTTTTTAGTTTGATTTAGTCCCACTTTTTCATTTCTGCCCGTTTTTGTGCTTTCAGTGTAATATCTAAAAAAAAAGTGTTGTCAACAGCATTGTTAAGTTTTCTCAAGTTGTCTTCTAGAAGTTTTACACTTTCAATTTTTGTATTTTAAGTTTTTAATCAACTTTAATTCTTGTGAGTGGTGTAGATAGGAGTCCAAATTCATTCTTCTACTGTGGTTATCTAGTTTTCCCCAAAATATTTACCAATGAGAACTTCCTTTTCCCACTGAGTATTCATGGCTCCCAATTGAAATGTTAATTGACTATGTATGTGAGGGTTTATTTCTGAGCTCTTGATTATATTCCATTAATTTATGTGTCTGTTTGTATGCCAGTACCATATTATTGTGGTTACTATAGATTTCATATGTAGTTTGAAATTGTGAAGTGTGATGCCGCCAGTCTTTATCTTCTTTCTCAGGATTACATTGGCTATTAGGGATCCTTAATGATTCCACAAATATTTTACAATTGTTTGTCTTATTTCTGTGAAGATTGCCCTTAGGATTTTTATAGAGATTGCATTGAATATATAGATGGCTTTATGTACTATGGATATTTTAGTAATATTATTTATTCCGTTTCATGAACATGGAGTATCTTTCATTTGTTTGTATCTTTTTCAGTTTCTCTCATCAAACTCTTATAGTTTTCAGTGTACAGGTGCTTTTACCTTCTTATTTCTAATTTTTTTTATTGTTTTTGCTGCTGTTATGAATGGGATTGTTTTAGTTCTTTCTTAAAAATTATTTATTTAATTGGAGGCTAATTGCTTTACAATATTGTGGTGGTTTTTGCCATACACTGACATGAATCAGCCACAGGTGCACATATGTCCCCCATCCTGAAACCCCTCCCCTCCTCCTTCCCCACCCTATCCCTCTAGGTTGTCCCAGAGCACTGGCTTTGAGTGCCCTGCTTCATGCATCAAACTTGCACTGGTCATCTATTTTACATATGTTAATATACATGTTTCAATGCTATTCTCTTAAATCATCCCACCCTCGGCTTCTTCCAGAGTCCAAAAGTCTGTTCTTTACATCTGTGTCTCTTTTGTCTTGCATAAGACACACAAATGTAATTTTGTATTGCATATAGTGTCGTTGTTACTTTCTTTCTAAGTTAATATACTGTGTTTGTGTTTCTCTTTCTGACTTACTTCACTCTGTATAATAGGCTCCAGTTTCATCCACCTCATTAGAACTGACTCAAATGCATTCTTTTTTATAGCTGAGTGATATTCCATTGTGTATATATACAACAACTTCCTTATCTGTTCATCTGCCGAAGGAAATCTAGGTTGCTTCCATGTCCTGGCTATTGTAAACAGTGCTGCAGTGAACATTGGGGTACGTGTGTCTCTTTCAATTCTGGTTTCCTGGGTGTGTATGCCCAGCACTTTATTTCTTTTTAAATGTTTCATTGTTAATGTATAGAACACACCTACTTCTTTATGTTGATTTTTGTGCACTGCAACTTTATTGAATTGATTGATTAGTTCTGCCAGTGTTTTGGTGGAGTCTTTAGGATTTTCTGTATGTAAGATCATATGATTGAAAATGAAAAACAGTTTTACTTTCTTCTAATTTGGGCACCTTTTATTTCTTTTTCTTGCCTGATTACTCTGCCTAGGATCACCAGTACCATGTGCTAAGTCATTGTTTCAGTTGTGTCCTACTTTGTGCAACCCTGTGGACTGCAGGCTGCCAGGCTCCTCAGTCCATGGGATTCTCCAGGCAAGAATACTGGAGTGGATTGTCTTTTCCTTCTACAGGGGATATTCCCGAACCACTCTTATGTCTAACCTGCCTTGACAGGTGGGTTCTTTACCACTAGCACCACCTGGGAAGGCCACCAGTATGATGCTAAATATTAATAGAAGTAATGACTGAATATCTTTGTCTTATTCCTGATCTTAGATGGAAAGCTTTCAAACATTAACTGTTTAGTATTATTTTAGCTATGGACTCATCTATATATTTTTTATTACGTTGAAATATATTCTATTTATACTCCATTTGTTGAGTGTTTTTTATCATAAAAGGATGTTTTATTTTGTGAAATTTCTTTTCTGCATCTACTGAGATGATCATATATATGAGTTTTATTCTTTAATTCTGTTAATGTGGTGTTTCACATTTATTAATTTAAATATATTGAACCATCTTTGTGTACCTGGGATAACTCTTACTTTATCTTGTTGTATGGTCCTTTCAGTGTGCTGTTAAATTCAGTTTGCCAGAATGTTGAGGACTTTTACACCTTGTGTTTATCAGGAATTTTGGTCTGCAGTTTTCTTGTAGTTCTCTTGCCGGGTTTTGCTATAAAGATAATGGGGGTGTGGAAAATGAATGTAAATACGATTTTTTTCTTGACTATTTTGGAAGAGTTTAAGAAGGATGGCATTAATTCATTTTTTTTAGATGTTTGGTAGAAATGACCAATAAACTGTTGGAATTGAGCTTTGTTTTTTGGGGATATTTTGGATTCAATTTAAACTCCTTTTCAGATTTTCTCTCTCTTTTTTTTTTTTTTTAGATCAGTGGGAATTTTAATCAAAGAATTGTACATTTTCTTCCCACATATATCGCTTTGTATTAGGAAATGACATTGTGATCCATTTCACTACAATATTACAAAATATTTACAAGAAAATATTAAAAATAACTCAAACATGAAAGGCAAGATGGGGGTGAAAAAACTGGTTTTTCCAGAAATCTCTACTCCAGTGCCCACAGCACACAATAAGAGAGCCAAAACAAATAACAAAGTTCCCCTTGATCACAAGTTTCCAAGGAATTGGAGTAGGGGAAGAAATCTGATGAAAATGTCGGAGGATGATTCTGCTGTGCCTCTTGCCAAAACAGCACCCAAATCTGGCCCATTTGTTCCCGTGTTGGTGCAGACTAAGGACGATGTCTATGAGGCTTTCATGAAAGAGATGGAAGGGCTGCTGTGACAGCTTTGGATGCTAGATCAGGCTTCTGTTCACATCAGTGGTTCATGGAGAAAGAGGCTCTTACTCAGCTTAGGTGGAAGAGTTGCTTTCACTGTCAGGGTATTTTTAATTTCATTTCAAGGAATATCTTAAAGTTTAGCCTTGTTCAGATTTTCTCTTTCTTCATGATTAAGTCTTGGTAGGTTGTCTCTTTCCTCAAATTTATTCCATCTCTTCTATGTTATCCAATTTGTTTGCAAATAATTCTTTATAGTAGTCTCTTAACTGTGCTTTGTATTTCTGTTGTATCTTTTGTACTATGTCTTATTTCATCTATAGTTTTGAGTCTTCTCTCATTTTTCTCACTAAACGTTTGTCAATTTTATCAATAAATCAACTCAATTTCATAGATATTTTTTCTTTCTTTTAGTCCCTACTTGTTTCATTTATTTCTGCTCTACTTTTTATTAATTCCTTCCTTCTGCTATTTTTGGCCTGAGGTCTTTTTTTTTTTTAAGTTCTTTGAAGTGTAAATTTAGGTTGTTTGAGATCTTTCTTTATCTTAATGTAGGCATTGCTTGCCATAGTTTTTTTCTCTTAGAATTGTTATTATTATTCCACAGAGTTTTAAAGTACTTTTTCATTTGTATCAAATTATTTTTTATTTTTTGCTGTCTAAAAGTGTGTTATTTAATTTCTGCATATCTGCAAGTCTCCCAATTTCCTCCTGTTACTGATTTCTGATTTCATGGCATTGTGGTTGTGTAGATATTTGATGTGATTTCAGTCTTCATAAACTTGTAAATCTTGTATTATGGATCAGCATATGATCTATGCAATAATTATATGAGACTGCAGAATCCCACTGACATCAATGGACATATCAACCAGACAAAAAATTAAATAAGACAACAGAATCCTATGTGACCCCTAGACCAGTTGGACTAAATTGATATTTACAGGACACTGTGTCCAAGAAAAATTAGAAGAGACATTCTTTTCAACCATGCATGTAATGTAATGTTGTCAGGGATAGTCAACATAATAGGTCACAAAACAAGCCTCAGCAGACTTTAAAGTGTAGAAGTTATTTAAGCCTATTTTCTGACCACAGCTCTATGAAACTAAAATTCAACCACAGAAAGAAAAATGGAAAAAGTATGAACACATGGAGGCTAAACATTATGCTATTAAAAAAACCAATGGGTCAACAATAAAATCAAAGAAGAAATCAAAATACCTCAAGACAATCAAAAATAAAAACACAATCTTATAAAATCTTAGGGATTCAACATAGCAGTTCTAAGTGGGAAGTTCACAGTGATAAGGCCTTCCTCAAGAAACAAAAATCTCAAGTAAATGACTTAACTTGTCAACTAAAAGAATTGGGAAAAATAGTTCACCCAAGAGGTAGCAGAGGGAAGGAAGTAATAAAGATTAAAGAAGAAATAAAATAGAGATCAAGTAAATAATAATTCTGATCAATAAAACCAAGAGCTGACTTTTTGAAAAAGAAGTCAACAAATCTCTAGCCAGGCCTTATGAAGAAGAAAATACAGAAGGCCGAAATGAACAAAATAAGAAGTGAAAGAGGAGACATAACAACTGATACTACAGGGGGGAAAAAAAAGTCCTAGGAGACTACTATGAACAGTGATGTCAATTAAATGGACAACCTAGAAGAAATGGTGAAGTTTCTGAATACATAACTGCAAAAGCTGAGTAAATTAAAAAAAATGACAATTCAAATAGACTGATTACTATGTATGAAAGATAATCTGTTAAAAAACAAAAAAAAAACTACCTACAAATGCAAGTCCAACACCAAATGACTTCACTGGAAATTTCCACCAAACATATAAGGAATTTATACCTGTCTTTCTTAAAACATACCTAGAAATTGAAGTGGAGTGAATATTTCCAAATTCATTTTATGAAGCCACCATCATACTGATATAAAAATCACAAAAAGCCACTATAAAGAAAATTATAGGCAAGAACTCTATGCATGTAGATAAAAAAATTCTCAACAAACTATTAGAAGTTAAATCCAATAGTACATAAAAAGGATCATACACCATGATTAAGTTGGAGTCATTTCAGGGTTTCAAGGATGGTTCAACATATGCAAATTAACCAGTGTTGACAACAGGAAAGACAAAAGCTACATGTTCATCTCAACAGATGGAGAAAAAGTATTTGACAAAATAGGACATCTCTTCATGTTGATAAAAATCACCAAAATGGGTTTAGAGGGAGCATATCTCAACCTAATAAAACTATTTTTGACAAATCCACAGCCAGCGTTAATACTAAAGAAGGAAACGATGAAAGCCTCCCTGCTAAATTCAGGAACAAGCCAAGAATGTCTACTCTCACCACTTGTGTTTAACATATCCTACCCATAGTATTCAGCCAAGAAAAAATTTAAAAAGTATTCTGATCGGAAGGGAGAATATAACATTGTCCATATTTGCAGGTGACTTGACACTCTATATAGAAGATACTAAAATCTCCACAACAAAGTATTAGGACTAATAAATGAATTGGTGTCTCGTACACAGGGTTATTGTTATCATCTTTCTAAATTCCATATATATGCGTCAGTATACTGTATTGGTGTTTTTCCTTCTGGCTTACTTCACTCTGTATAATAGGCTCCAGTTTCATCCACCTCATTAGAACTGATTCAAATGAATTCTTCTTAATGGCTGAGTAATACTCCATTGTGTATATGTACCACAGCTTTCTTATCCATTCATCTGCTGATGGACATCTAGGTTGCTTCCATGTCCTGGCTATTATAAACAGTGCTGCGATGAACATTGGGGTACACGTGTCTCTTTCTCTTCTGGTTTCCTCAGTGTGTATGCCCAACAGTGGGATTGCTGGATCATAAGGCAGTTCTATTTCCAGTTTTTTAAGGAATCTCCACACTGTTCTCCATAGTGGCTGTACTAGTTTGCATTCCCACCAACAGTGTAAGAGGGTTCCCTTTTCTCCACACCCTCTCCAACATTTATTTGTAGACTTTTGGATTGCAGCCATTCTGACTGGTGTGAAATGGTACCTCATAGTGGTCTTGATTTGCATTTCTCTGATAATGAGTCATGTTGAGCATCTTTTCATGTGTTTGTTAGCCATCTGTATGTCTTCTTTGGAGAAATGTCTATTTAGTTCTTTGGCCCATTTTTTGATTGGGTCATTTATTTTTCTGGAGTTGAGCTGTAGGAGTTGCTTGTATATTTTTGAGATTAGTTGTTTGTCAGTTGCTTCATTTGCTATTATTTTCTCCCATTCTGAAGGCTGTCTTTTCACCCTGCTGATAGTTTCCTTTGATGTGCAGAAGCTTTTAAGGTTAATTAGGTCCCATTTGTTTATTTTTGCTTTTATTTCCGATATTCTGGGAGGTGGGTCATAGAGGATCCTGCTGTGATGTATGTCAGAGAGTGTTTTGCCTATGTTCTCCTCTAGGAGTTTTATAGTTTCTGGTCTTATGTTTAGATCTTTAATCCATTTTGAGTTTATTTTTGTGTATGTTGTTAGAAAGTGTTCTAGTTTCATTCTTTTACAAGTGGAAGACCCAGAGGGATGGTATGGGGAGGGAGGAGGGAGGAGGGTTCAGGATGGGGAGCACATGTATACCTGTCATGGATTCATTTTGATATTTGGCAAAACTAATACAATTATGTAAAGTTTAAAAATAAAATAAAAAAAAAGACTCAAAAAAAAAAACAAAACAAAACAAAAAAAAAATAATTCTAAGGTCAACCTCCACAAAAAAAAAAAATAAAATAAAAAAATAAATGAATTGGGCAGAGTAGCAGAATTCAAGATTAATATACAGAAATACATTGCATTTCTTTATACAAGCAATGAAATATCAAAATGAGCAAGTAAATAGTCCTGTTAAAAATCACTTCAAAAAATAAAATGCATATGAATAATCTTAACCAATGAGATTAAAGAGCTGTATGCTGAAAACTGTAAAACATTAGTAAAGGAAATTGAAGTTGATTTAAAGAAGTGGAAAAAGATCCCATTATTATTTTTTATTCCATTATTTTGTATTGGAAGAATTAATATTGTTAAAGTGGCCATAATATCCAAAGCAGTCTACAGATTTAACATAATCCATATTGAAACACTCTTGACTTTTTCACAGAAGTGGAACAAATAATTTGAAGATTTATTATGGAACCATAAAAGACCCAGAATTGTCAAGGCAGTCCTGAGGAAAAAGAACAATGTGGAGGCATAACCCTTCTAGACTTCAGACAGTACTACAAAGCTATAGTAATCAATACAGCATGATATTGGCACAAAAAGAGACATAAACACTAACAGAATAGAACAGAAATCCAAGAAATAAACCACACACCTATGGTCAATTAATCTTTGAAAGGAGGCAAGTATATATAATGGAGTAAAGATAGTCTTTTCAGGCAGTGTTATTGGGAAAACTGGACAGTCACTCATACATCAATATAGTTAGAATACTCCCTCATACCATGTACAAAAGTAAACTCAAAATGTTTTAAAGACTTAAATATAAGACATGATACCATAAAACTCCTAGAAGGGAATATAGGCAAAACAGTCTTTGACATAAATCATAGCAATATTTTCTTACATAAGTCTCACAAGGGAAAATGAATAAAAGCAAAAATAAACAAATGGGACCGACCTAATCAAACTTATGAGCTTTTGCACAGTAAAGAAAATCATCAACAAAACGAAAAGGCAGCCTGTGGACTGGGAGTAAATATTTGCAAATGGTGTAACTAACAAACAGTTAATTTCCAAAATGTATGAAGAACTCATAGAACTCAACATATACAAAAAAAAGAAAAAAAACAACAATCCAATCAAAAATATGGGTGGAAGTTCTGAATAGATATTTCTCCAAAGAAAACATACAGATGGCCAACAGGCTAATGAAAAGATGCTCAACATTGCTAATTATTAGAGAAATGAAAATCAAATGGGGTATCACCTCACTCTAATCAGAATGGGTATTACCAAAAAGTCTGCAAATAATAAAAGTTGAAGAAGGTATGGAGAAGAGGGAACTCTCCTACACTGTTGGTGGGAATTTAGATTGATATATCTGCTATGGAAAACAGTATGGAGGTTTCTTAATGAACTAAAAATATAGTTACTGTATGGTCCAGCAATATTACTTCTGGGTATCTATCTGAAAGCATGAAAGCTGCAATTTGAATGGGTACATGCACCCCCAATATTCATAGCAGCCCTGTTTACAATAACCAAGACAACTCCAGTACCCATCAGTGGACAAACGATTTAGGAAGTTGTGGTATATACACACAATAAAATATTACTCAACCATAAAAATGATTGTAATTTTGCCATTTCCAGCAACATGGTTGGACCTGGAGAATATTATATTTAGTGAAGTAAGTCAGAGAAAGACAAATACTATGTGATATAAATTATATGTAATTGATCTATATACAAAACAGATAATTTTATTTATTTATAAATCTATATACAAAACAGAAATAGACTCACAAATACAGGAAAATAACTTATGGATACCAAAAGGGGTAGGGAAGGAGGGAGTGACAAATTAGGAATATGGGTTTAACAGATACACACTATTATACATACAATAGGTAAGCAAGAAGGATTTACTGTATAACAAAAGGTCTTATATTCAGTATCTTGTAATAACCTATAATGGAATATAATCTTTAAAAAACCTGAATCACTTTGCTGTACACTTGAAACTAACACAGTATTGTAAATCATTTATGCATGCGTGCCTGATAAGTAGCTTCAGTCATGTCTGACTCTGTGCGACCCTTTGGACTACTGCCAGGCTACTCTATCCATGGGATTCTCCAGGTAAGAATATTGGAGTGGGTTGCCATACCATCCTCCAGGAAAATCACCTATACTTCAATTAAAAGTGACATTGCATATGAGGAAAATGATCACATCTATAGATTTTTTATCTGTGTTTCTAAGAGAAAATTTGAAGATTAATTCATTTCTACTTTGAGGGCATGCATTATGGAGCATGTTTTTCACATTGAAGTTAAAAATCTAATAATTAAATATTTTATATTTATGTTGAATGCATTTATAGTTTCTAAAAAAAAACATTTTTTTTCAACTTGCCATTACTTTTAAATTACTTTTCTTCACTGGTGAAAATTGTTAATTATCCAGATAAACAATATTGTTTTAAAAATGTTGTTTGGAAAATACTGTGATACTCATAAGTAAGACCAAGTAGTTTAGCTAAAGGGTCTTAGTCATTGATACAAAATATACTTCAGTTATGTTTTAAATAACCTCTATTCCTATTTTTCAAGTTTTATAGTATTTTCCTATGTACTATTTAATCTCCTGTTAATCCCTTCTAATGTGTTTTTCATTTCAAATACTGAAATGTTCACTTCTGAATATTCTTACATTTTTTTAATCAATACATACTCCATTTGTTTTTTATAGTTACGATTTTCTTTAAAATCTTGAGTATACTTATCATAGGCACTTAGGTTCTAATTTCCTAATTTTATTATCTTAGTCATTGATATTTCTCTACATTTTGGATCATATGTTTCATCTTTGCATTCCTGGTAATTTTTGACTGAATTCCAGACAGTGTGAATTTTATGTGTGTTTGATGATTGTTATATGCCTTTAAAAAATTGAACTTTTTCTTGTGTGCAGTTAAGTTACTTGTAGTTCAGTTTGATCTTTTGCAGCTTTGTTAGCATAGATTGATTGCATGCGTGCTTAGCTGCAACCAACTCTTTGCAGTCCCATGAGCCTTCCAGGCTTATCTGTCCACAGAATTTTCCAGGTATAAAGAATACTGAAGTGAGTTGCCATTTCCCACTCCAGGGAATCTTTCCTACCCAGGGATCAAGCCTGTGTCTTTTTTGTCTCCTGCGTTGGCATTCGGATTTTTTTACTGACTGTGCTGCCTGGGAAGCTCCTAGCATAGATACAAAGAAGCATTTCTTCCTGTGTAGGGTGAATTTAGTTCCACTATTAAGACATGGCCATTGTGGCAACTCTGTCTTATCCCCTGTAGATTACAAGGTCCTTCCTCTCAGGCTGAGGGTAACGTGAATTATTTTTGGCCCTCAGTCCCCTCTAGAAATTGTTCAGTCAGTTGCTTTCCTGAACTCCAGTCTGTGTCTACTCCACTTAATGAGACCCTGAGCTCTGGGTATCCCTTCCTTCATTGTAGCTTGGAAACTGTCTTTAGATAGTGAGCTACAGCAATCATACAGATTACTTCATTAGGGTTCACTGTCCTTTGCTCTGTGGCCCGTGTCTGAAAATATTCTATATGTTATGTACAGTTTGTAAGTTTTTTAAGGCAGCTGGGCAATTTTTTGTCCGTTATCTCTTATATGGTTGGAAGCAGAAGTTAACTCAGCTTTATGGTGAGAAATGACCCAGAAAGTTCAGAAAATTTAAAATATATGATGCATTGTGAACAGATAGTAACTTAACATAAAATTGAAGTTCTACCAAGAAAGAAGATTTTTTAAAAATCTGATTAGCTTAATTTTATTAGCTTATTTTTTTCACATTGCAAGTTAAATTTTCCATTAAAATACCAAATATAAAAAAGTTCAACAAACTGTTGTTGTATTCAGAGTTTCAGATAGCCCTCTTACAGTGAACTTAATTGACTGATGTAGATAATGATTGTACCTGGAAGCTCTTTGTGGTTAAAAATTTGTGCTGAAATATCTTATGTTTAACCTTGAGAGCGTGTGACTTATTTCTCATTACCTGAGTTTTTATATTCTTAATACTCCTTCAGTCTTAGAGTTGAGAAATGTATGAACCTGCTGAAATGCTTATGATATCATAGGATGAGGTGAGATTAAATTTGAGTGAGACTGAGTAGAATTATAAGAATTAAGAACTACTTCCAAGAAGTTGAGAGACTTTTTAGTAAAAATCTCTGTTACTGTTGTAATTAATAACTGTTGACACATTATAATATTTAGTCATTTAAATAATAGATTTGTTTTCTTTAGATATTAATTGATAGTTTCCCAAATTGTCTCAGTTCATAGTGCCCTTATTATCTCAGTAATATTTTCATGGCACTTAAAGAGAAATACCTGAGAATACTGTCAACTAACTATGTATATCATAAAAATTTAATAATCATTAAAATGTACATATAGATTAAAATAATATCTTAATTTAATTCTTTAATAGCCATAAGTGTTTGTTACAAGATGTGTGAGACTTTTGGATACTAGACAGATTTCTCAAACTTTGGCATCAGATTGGACATTACCAACCTAATTTCTTATTTCACATTGCTTTTTGCTCTCAACTTGATTCTTATCACAGCAGTTGTCAAAAACCCACCTTCATAAGGACATGATGCCTTGAAAGGAATGCAGTGCAATCTGACATTGAAACTCTGAACTTCTTTAGTTAGTAGTTTGTGCAGTGTCCAACAGCTGTCAATTAATGCTGTTTTCACCTTATTTAAAATATCTAGCAGTGCCCCTGTTTTCACTATAGGACCCATGGGAGCTTTGGCACACACTCTGGGTGCTAGAATTAAATCATTCTTTTCTAATGTTTATTACTGTTTTGTATGAAATTTCAGTATGATTAGTGTCCTAACTAATTTTTCTGTTTCAAAATATAGAATCCTTTTTTATCTTTTGTGATTAGCAAATTTCTTAAGAAATTGATTTAATAATGGTGAAATAAAGAAATAGTGTAATTGGCATTTTTCTCTGATAGAAAAGTATTTACAGCAGAGACTTCATAGAAAAATGATTGAGTACATTGGTTTTGTGCACCATATTTACAAATACCTGGAATACAAAAAGAAGTAGTTAGTGAACAAAATATTAAAATGTGATAATAAATGGAATTAAGATGGATACATTATTACTCTACAAAGTAGTGTGAATAAATAGAAAAGAAAAATATGAATTTTATTACAGGGGGGTTTAAGGGAAAATAGTTCAAACTATTGGTGTCAATTATTGTCTTGTAATAGACAAAGAATATTACTGGTTGATTCTTAAAGATAACTGTCCACTGAACTGAACTGTACTATGATTCAAATGATTTTTTAAAACAATGTATTTATAAAGAAATATATTCTGAACTATGTACAAAGTTATTTTTGTGTACTGTTATGATATGTATATATTTTCAGTTCCATGTGTTTACAGTTTAATACATCAAGGAACAACCATAATGATAATAGTTTATATTTAGCAAGTATTTACTATGGGCCACACACAGTTCTTAATGATTTCCGTATATTGACTGAATTCCTACAATATTCCTATGAGATATACTATTATTATTCTCATTTAATATATCAAGGAAATGGACCACAGTGAATTTTAAGTAATTTGCTCAAGCTAATGAGTGGTGGAATCAGAGTGTGAAATCAGGCATATAGTTCCAGAGTTTTTGTTTTTCAGTTCTTTTCAGTTCAGTCGCTCAGTCATGTCCAACTCTTTGCGACCCCATGAATCGCAGCACTCCAGGCTTCCCTGTCCATCACCAACTCCCGGAGTTCACCCAAACTCATGTGCATCTAGTTAGTGATGCCATCCAGCCATCTCATCCTCTGTCGTCCCCTTCTCCTCCTGCCCCCAATCCCTCCCAGCATCAGAGTCTTTTCCAATGAGTCAACTCTTCGCATGAGGTGGCCAAAGTATTGGAGTTTCAGCTTCAACATCAGTCCTTCCAATGAACACCCAGTCCTAAAGGACTGGTCTCCTTTAGGATGGACTGATTGGATCTCCTTGCAGTCCAAGGGACTCTCATGAGTCCTCTCCAACACCACAGTTCAAAAGCATCAGTTCTTTGGCGCTTAGCTTTCTTCACAGTCCAACTCTCACATCCATACATGACCACTGGAAAAACCATAGCCTTGACTAGACGGACCTTTGTTGGCAAAGTAATGTCTCTGCTTTTGAATATGCTATCTACGTTGGTCAAAACTTTCCTTCCAAGGAGTAAGTGTCTTTTAATTTCATGGCTGCAGTCACCATCTGCAGTGATTTTGGAGCCCCCCAAAATAAAGTCTGACACTGTTTCCACTGTTTCCCCATCTATCTGCCATGAAGTGATAGGACCAGATGCCATGATGTTTGTTTTCTGAATGTTGAGCTTTAAGCCAACTTTTTCACTCTCCACTTTCACTTTCATCAAGAGGCTTTTTATTTTTAGTTCCTCTTCACTTTCTGCCATAAGGGTGGTTAACCCCTCCCTAAAGAGAAAATGAACTCCTGAGTGTTAACAAAGAAAATGCTTGTTGCTTAATAAAAAAGAAAACAAGTGAATGTGATCTATGTTTATTTTAAGATCCTAGACTTTAAAGTTGTTTCTAAGTTATTAGTTCAGGGAAAAGGAGACAACCACAATGCCTTTAAACTTTGAAAAATAAAGTACATTTATTAGTGATATTTTATCCCATTTAAGATTAAATTAGGAATCTTAAATTCAAGATTACAATTTGAATATATTTCATGGTGATCTCAAAAAATTGTGTTTTAATAGGTAATTACTGGAAGCTATTAATAAATCTGTTGCAGAGGTCATGCGAATGATTTGATGGAGGAGTGTAACTATGCCTAATCAGAATTTTGAACTATAATAATGCTAGAAATGAAAGCTATTTGGTTTATTGGGCCAGCACAGAAATATGATATTTTCCTTGTATCTTTTGGTTCTTAATGAAGACTATTGTTTCTTTCTTTTAAAATATACTCTCCCATCTCAGCACAAAATACCAAAGCATTCAATTAATATAGGTATTTTTATTGTTTTTAGTCTTCTTGAAATTTCTGTTATGAGCTTTTAAGTTCTAGATTTATATAGATTGTATTAGAGTTTGTGTACCTATTGATGCTTAATAAATATTTTTAATTTAATTCAGAATTATTACCTGAATGCCTAGTATGTGCTCAGAATTCTGCTTATTACATTAAGAGAGAGTGGGTCAGGGAAAGTAAAAAACATTAGTGTCTCTTAGAAGCTAGTGGTAGTAAAAACTGTAATCATTATTTTAGAGATATCTTCCCTGACCTCCTTTATTAACTAAACAAGCTCTCTTCCTGCATTTATTTTGTCTTAAATCTTGTTTGTTTTGGCATGCTTGTTAAATTAAAAAATCATTTTTTCTGTGATTAAAGATTTTTCACTCATGAATTGTGAGTGATTCACCCCTGAATCAGTAAGAGATTTACATAAAATCACAACTTCTGGAAATCTATTTAAGATTAAATTTTAATGTCAGGAATTTTCAAATTGACAGTGGGAAACGATGGTCTCTCAGCTCAGTCTATTTCAACAAAATTCCATAAACTCGGTATCACCGACTCAATGGACATGAGTTTGAGCGAGCTCTGGGAATTGTGAAGGACAGGGATGTCTGGCCTGCTGCAGTCTATGGGGTTGCAAAGAGTCGGACATGACTGAGCGACTGAACTGACTGATAAACTCTGTGACTTACACGACAAATATTTACTTCTCACTCTCTGAAGACTGGAAGCACAAGATCAGGTTCTGTGGAGAGTCCTATTCTGGGTTGCAGGGTGCCAACTTCTTATATCCTCATATGGCAAGAAGAGAGAGCTCTGGTCTCTTCATTGCCACTTAAGGACACCAATCCCATTCATGGGCTTCCCTGGTAGCTAAGCTGGTAAAGAATCTGCCTGCAGTGCAGGAGACCCTGATTTGATTCCTGGGCCAGGAAGTTTCCCTGGAGAAGGGATAG
Organism: Bos indicus x Bos taurus; assembly: GCF_003369695.1. Taxonomy (NCBI): domain Eukaryota; kingdom Metazoa; phylum Chordata; class Mammalia; order Artiodactyla; family Bovidae; genus Bos; species Bos indicus x Bos taurus. Next base: position 26,917,492 of record NC_040083.1, on the reverse strand, counting down.
GCTAGGAAAGGCTACCACTGCAGTATTCATGGGCATTCCTGCTGGCTCAGATGGTAAAGAATCCACCTACAATGTGGGAGACCTGGGTTAGATCCTTGGGTTGGAAAGATCCCCTGGAGGAGGGCATAGCAACACACTCCAATATACTTGCCTGGAGAATCCCCATGGACAGAGGAGCCTGGTAGGCTACAATCCACAGGGCTGAAAAGAGTTGGACATGACTGAGTGACTAAGCACAATCCCATTCATGAAGACTACTCTCATAAGTTGATTACTTCCCAGTTCTGTACCTCCAAATACCATCATGTTAGGGATTGTCACTGAAAGACACAAACTTTCAGTCTGTGACGGATGGTTGAGATCATAGACTTAGAAGTCATACAGACCAGAATTTAAATTGCATTATTTCCATCCCTTCCTAACTTAAATTCTCTAGGCCTCAGTTTCCACATCTGTTAAGAGGATTTTAAAAAGAGTTTATTGAGGAATTAGAGAAGCATCTAGTTAAAAACTTTTCCAGTAGCATGTATTCAAAATTGGCATTGATACTTGAAAGTTCTCTCAAGTGGCCAAAACTTTGATCAGGGATGTGCAAGGAATGTCTCATTTAATTGTAATCATTGAGGAGTTATAGATTGAAAAAAGACTCATTTATATCAGTATTTTCTTTACTGAGTAGTAGATTCATTTTGGAGAAGGCAGTGGCACCCCACTCCAGTACTCTTGCCTGGAAAATCCCATGGATGGAGGAGCCTGGTAGGCGGCAGTCCATGGGGTCGCTAAGAGTTGGGCATGACTGAGAAACTTCCCTTTTACTTTTCACTTTCATGCATTGGAGAAGGAAATGGCAACCCACTCCAGTATTCTTGCCTGGAGAATCCCAGGGACAGAGGAGCCTAGTGGGCTGCCATCTATGGGGTCGCACAGAGTTGGACATGACTGAAGTGACTTAGCAGCAGCAGCAGCAGCAGATTAATTTAAGAGATTTTTGAGCTATAATTTATTCATGACCTTTATGTCATTTATCAAGGTTTATGATGAGATTGGACTACCTGCATTTTAACACAGATTCACAGGCAATTTTGACATTCCAGAAGAGACTCTAAACTAGAAAGGTGAATATTATTATCTTTAAGGATGAAGAAAATCTGAGATTCAATATTTAAAAGGTTTAAAGACAGGGAAAAATATACATCTTTCATTAGAACTTCTGTAAAGAAGTTATTTTTAATGATTTATGGTTAAGAACACAGCTATGTAGACAAGACTACTTGGTTTGGAACCTTGGCTCTACCACTTTCTTGTTGTATGAATCGAGGCAAAATAATTACTTTTATATGCTTTAGCTTTCTTTTCATTTTTTTAACCTTAGTTTTCATTTTTGTGAAATGAAAATAGTTGTTTAGAGTTAATGCATTATAGTCATCACCATCATCTCCATATCGTGTTATAGTTTAAGTATCTTTTAAGTTTGTTTTTGGAGAATCGAGAAAAGCCAGTTAGCATCTTCCAGAATATAGGCTTCCAAAAGTTACTCCTTTTTGATGTTATCAGTCAGTTCAGTTCAGTTCAGTTGCTCAGTCGTGTCCGACTCTTTGCGACCCCATGAATCGCAGCATGCCAGGCCTCCCTGTCTATTACCATCTCCCAGAGTTCACTCAAACTCAACATCCATCGAGTTGGTGATGCCATCCAGCCATCTCATCCTCTGTCGTCCCCTTTTCCTCCTGCCCCCAATTCCTCCCAATAGTTCATTAATATTAAATTTTTAATTGTTAAAAGAATGTATATTGTACTTGAAGTTAAATACTCAAATTCAAACATATATCTAAATCTCAAATTGAAGATGTTTAGAGTTTATCAAAATTAATACTTTTATTGTTTCATACATACTTTCAAATGAAACCTATAGATATTGCTTTATTTTCCTATTTGTTTTTATATCCAGACACCTTATATTTGTATAAATTCTAAAAATATGTTTTACTTTCTTTTTAGCATTCTATACTTATAGTCTGATAGGCTTCTCAATAATTGTTTTCTTGTACTCTTCTGTTTTTAAGAATTCACTTTTTCAAAATGGAAACTGTCTTGAAAAATGGTAACCATAAAAAGGAATTGAAGAAGTAAGAAGATTTTTAGTATTTATTACATATTTGATTAAGATATACATGCTATATCCTTGAAATAGTTTAAAGATTTAACCTCAAAGAGGATGAGAGATTATCTCATATTTATGTTTATAGTTAAAGTTTAGGTGCTTAATAATAAGCAGGCTGTTGTTATAAGGTTATATTATATATTCTCATGATTGAGAAAACCTCCCTTATGCTCAGTTCCACTCCTAAACACATGGATTGCACAGCTGCTATATGGTTGTACACTGTCCCTTGTGTTTTAAGCCAACACAGCCTGCAAAAGGGTTGCATTTTGGAGCATGGTAGTAGCATGGCTGGTTGGAGACCCCAGAAGTGTAGCTGCCAGAATTCTTCCATCTGGCAGCAGTGCTGCTAGGCAGCTCCACACAGGACATAAATATATTTTTGCTGAGCCCTTTTCTTGTTGCAACAGCCATGAATGCCTAGGCAATGATGTGGAGGATGGAAAGATGGTCAAAGGAACTAACAGAAGGGTGTTTACTTGGAAGTAGTCTACTATTTAAGGTAAAAGAACATCCAATAAAGTATGAAGAAATGCATTTGAACTCTTAGTATAGATGCAAGAAGCTGACTAATAGTCTGTTAACTTTTATGAAGAGTTTTAAATGGAAGAATTTTGAAATTCTAGTGAAGCAAAGTTACTTAAAAATTATTCTTTTTATGCATGGCAGAGGGTGACACAGAAATATAAATTTTTATTTTAAGGGAAAATAATTGTGATTGTTATCATTTGGTGAAAGTTTATTTCTAATTTCATTAAAAATTCCCAGAACATTGAGCATAAGTCAACATTCCATGGAGAAGGAGGTATTATGCAGCTTGCATGTGAGCATATCTGCATATCGGAGCACAAAATATTGACATGATAATTGCAGTCAAGCCTGAGTGAACAGTGGCCTGTGGGAATTCAGCTGGTGTTGTACCAACTGGATGGCTGCTCAGGACACAGTTTGAAATGCAAGGTGCAAGTTAGCACTTTATTCAGCACAGGCAGGCATCATTTAAAAATCCTTGGAGGCAGCCCTGGTGATGTGCAGATGTTAAAACAGTCTGTTCTGAAGTGCTGATATTTTTGAACACTATAAGAGACTTCTTGATTCTGGATAAAAAATATTTGCACAATTATTAAAGACATATAACACAATCTTTTCTAATTCTTTTATGGATATTTTAGATAAATGTTGAGTATATATAGAAGTAACTGGGCATGTGATTTTAAAAAGGGAACAAGAAAATCAGAAACTAAATAAGGTCATTTAATTTCCAACTATAAAATAGAGAAGATTTTGTTTTGAGTTTCAACTTTGTGTACTTAGAAATGCTGTCATCTAGTATACTGTTTAGTCATGTATTAAATCTAATCTGTTAATTCTGTTAAGTTATTGCTTCTTTGTTTAAAGAGTTATCAATACTCCATAATTTAAAAAATTTGGATTCAGATATTGTAGCCTAATTTTATTCTTTGTTCTAGTTTGGAGCTACCTGATTGAACAGGGTAAAAAGAATAATTTTTTATGTCTCAGGCTACCTCTTCCAGCACAAATTTTGGCTTTCACATATAGTTTATTTTTATTTTTTGTCCATGCCATGCAGCAGATGAGATCTTAGTTTCCTGACCAGTGATTGAACCTGTGCTGCTGTATTAGACATGCAAACAAAATATAATAGGGATTCTGGATTATATAATAAAAATTAACTTCTGATCTTAGACAAAATAGGTATTTCAAGTGTACTTGGAGCTATAAAATATTTTTATACCAGAGTTGATTAGGATTTGTGGACTTAGTAATTTATTTTCATTCAGAATATTAGTTTTTTTTTTTTTTTTTTTGTAGAGCTGGTTTTACTGTGGAATAAGTGTGTCTGAAAAATATTCATGTCAAGTTTTAAAGTTTTTCTCTTTTTCAAGTTATCTTATTATTATATTATTCATTGATACCATTCTAGTAATTTGCTATACATATTGAAAATAAAAAACAATTATAAAGCAGTTTGTGAATAAAAGAATAAATAACTTGTAATGGTATAATTCTCACTTCCCTAAATTTCCATTTTTATTAGTGTTACTGTTTCAGAATTTTAATGCTTAATAGAAATTGATAATGCATTTAAATGGAAAGCCCTTAATAAGAATAAAATATACATTTTAATAGATTCTGTTCTTAAAGGAAATGTTAATACAGTGTTTATATTTTTTGCATCAGTGTAATTTGTTAATTAAAAATAATCAACATCAGTGAGTTTTGCTGTCTTATTTTCTTTGTTTTCTAATTCAGGCCAATATCATTGCCTCATTTATAGTTAAATGTTTCTTTTAGACTCTAATATTTCATTTTTGACATCTCATTAAAAATGGGCTCAAGCCCAGAAAATATGATCCTGTCATATTGTATAATATATGGCATGGTCTGTAACACAATAAAATTTTGTTTCTTAATGCTTTAGAATAATTTCTCAGATTTTTGAGTTTAGAAAAATGGAAAAAAAGTTGGCATGGTAATTCATGTGGCTAAGTACAGCAATGTTAAATGTTTAAATGGGTCATACTCTTGGGAAAAGTGATTGGAGCTTTAAACTCGTACAAATTTGACAGCCTCTTTTCACTTCATTTTTCATCCTAAAGAAGTCTGCAAATATTCTTAGCTCACATCATTATTGCACATCAGTGGTTCTAATTAGCTAAACAGGAGTTTGTTTCAGTCATTGATCATCATCAGCTTCTTGACAGTATCTTTATTTTTAGTAACCTTTTTTTAATGTCTTGTAAATACATAGACTGTATATTAATTGAATTGACCAGATAGGTTGATGATCTTTAAACTCAAAGCAATTGTTTTCTTATATTATTCCAAGTAAAAAATATTGTATTCATATTGTAGCATTGTTTTCTTTTGTGAAAATTTTCCTGTTAGGAAAATATTAGACATCCAATGTGACCAGGAGGAGTTGCTGGACAAATCTCTATATAGATTTTAAACTGATTTTTTTTCAACTTCAAAACTGTAACATGGTAGTCTTTGGAATTTTTTGTTATAAATATATCATTGAGGTATATTTTGGAAGTTTATGTGAAGATTCATATTTCATTTATGACCTATCCTTTCAATATTATTCACCTTAATCGGTTGAGAAATGTGTCAGTTATTGTTATTTCAGTGATTCTGAGACTTTAGTGTGTATTAGAATGATCTGAGGCTTTGTCTCTTGTCAGTTTGGGCTACTATAACAGAATTCCATAGAATGGGTGGCTTAAACAACAAACATTTATTTCTCGTAGTTCTGGAGGCGAGGAAACCCAATATCAACGTGCCTGCCAACTCCATTCCTTGTGAGAGCTCTCTTGCAGATGGCTGCCTTCTTGAAGTATGCGCACATGATAGGAGAGAGAGATCATCTTTCTCTCTAATCTCTCCCACTAATCCTATTCGTGCGGGCCTTACTCTCATGACCCTTCCAAAGGCCCTACCTACAAATACCCTCTCACTGGGGATTAGGGCTTCAACATACGGATATGAAACATTCAGTCCATAGCATCTTTTTGTCCAACACAGATTGCTGGACTCCTCCCTCACAGTTTCTACTTTCAGGGTGCGCGGAGGATGGTACATTTCTAACAAGCTCCTAGGTGATGCTGATGCTTCTTCTTTGGTGACCCACACTATGAATAGCACTGAGTTAGAGTGTGAGTGAGTTATGTACATACATGTATCATAGGAGATAATTGCTCTGGTACCAAGCTAATTTGGAAGCAGCAGGAATGCCTTTGTTTGGGGTTTGTGGCATATAGTCTACTTTTCCATTATCTCATTTAAAAGGACCATTAGAATTTATTTTGATGATAGTGTTTTAGAAGTGAGCGAATTAGAAAGAATTTATTTGTGTTAAGTTTAATTCCTGAGAAGTTAAACATAGATTCATAGTATATTCAGGAAGGAATTTATAGAGGAATTTTCTGACTAGAATTAATATCTTGACCGTCTCAACCTGGGCCTTTCTCCCTGACTAAACCCTATCATGCCCTGTTCGTTGGGATTTAAAGTTATTAATGTTTTTCCTGTGTGTGTATGTGTGTGTGTGTGCATGCTAAGTCATTTCAGTTGTGTCCAGCTTTTTGCAGTGCTATGGACTGTTGCTCGCCTGGCTTCTCTGTCCATGGGATTCTCCAGGCGAGAATACTGGAGTAGGTTGCTATGCCCTCGCCAGGGGATCTTCCCGACCCAAAGACTGAACCCGCATCTCTACGTCTCTTCATTGGCAGGCAGGTTCTTTACCACTAGCACCACCTGGGAAGCCCTCAGTTTTCTCTTGATCCATATACAGTTGACCCTGGAATGACTGGGGGTTAATCCTTGTATAATTTACAGTCAGCCTCCATGTTCTTGGTATCACTGCATCCGTAGTTTAACCAACTATGGACTTGTGGTTCTACAGTGTTTACTATTGACAGACATCCACTGTAAGTGGACACTGACAGTTCAAACTTGCATTGTTCATGAGTCAACTGTACCTTGAATAGAAGTAGCATTCTTTTGCAGCATTATGGTTTTATAATGGTAAATTACACATTCAAGTGAAAATTTGAGATTATATGTTAGTGACAAGTGATAGGCAAGGGGCATATATTTTTAATATATAAAATAGTTTTGTAAATCAATAAAAACAGTAAGATGTAAAATAGGGCTTCCCTGGTGGCTCAGAGGTTAAAGCGTCTGCTTGGAATGCGGGAGACCCGGGTTCGATCCCTGGGTTGGGAAGATCCCCTGGAGAAGGAAATGGCAACCCACTCCAGTACTCTTGCCTGGAGAAGCCTATGGAGGGAGGAGCCTGGTAGGCTACAGTCCATGGAGTATATTGTAGGTATATTGACAGGCAATGGCAAATTTACAGGGTAAAGGCATTTCAATTTCTAAAAGTATGTTTAGTTTCATTATTAATAAAAGAAGCACAAGTAAAAGGAAAGCCTGGTTGAAGACAGTGTATCGTGATCATACATTAAACATGTTAATGCCTAGTAAAGAGAAAATTAGCAAAATAGTAAAAATAGTCATAGCATGTTTACAAAATTTCGAACATTTATTCCAACTCTCTCCATTTACCGTGTGCCTACATCCAGAGGGCTAAACATGGCTAGAGAAAAACTCTAAAACATGATGACTGGTCTTATATAAATTTAAATTTAGGACCATTAACCTCAGTGCTGAATACTAATTGGTAGTCATCCTATTTTTTTTTTTCTGCTTCACTTACTGGCTCAGTTTCCTAGAATACTATTTTATGCTTACTCAATTGTCAGCTTTTTTTTTTCAAGTTTTGGCCATGTGAGCAGCTTATGAGATTTTAGTCACCTGACCAGGGATCAAACTCAAGACTTTGGCAGTGAGAGCACCAACTCCTATCTAATGGACTGCCAAGGAATTCCCAACTTCTAAAACTTTGTTTGGATCTTCCCTGGTGGCTCAGATGGTTTCCCATTCTTACCCCTAACTGGTAGCTGTTATAGATTTGTCAAATTAACACTTAACTCTGTGTTAAGTAGAGCACAGAGTGGTGGATAGTGAACCATGATTCATCAGCAGACCACAATAAAAGTTGGAATAGAAAACTTTATTACTTACAGGTCCTGGAGAAAGTACTAAGCCTGCTTCAAGGGACAGCACAGGGAGGTCAAGGCAGAGAGCTCCAGAGAAGGACAGACCTGGGGCATATGCTTTATTAATGTTTGTGGGTGGCATGCTTTCAGGTAAGCCCCACAGAGGGTCTTATCTAAGGGGCACACAAGAGGGAGAAGTGTTGGAAGGTGGGGGAGACTGTTGATCACAAGGGCTACTGGGGAATGCATTCAGTTTAGTCGTGTCTGATTCTGCAACCCCATGAACCGCAGCACGCCAGGCCTCCCTGTCCATCACCAACTCCCAGAGTTCACTCAGACTCACGTCCATCGAATTGGTGATGCCATCCAGCTATCTCATCCTCTGTCGTCCCCTTCTCCTCCTGCCCCCAGTCCCTCCCAGCATCAGAGTCTTTTCCAGTGAGTCAACTCTTCTCATGAGGTGGCCAAAATACTGGAGTTTCAGCTTTAGCATCATTCCTTCCAAAGAACACCCAAGACTGATCTCCTTTAGGATGGACTGGTTGGATCTCCTTGCAATCCAAGGGACTCTCAAGAGGATTCTCCAACACCACAGTTCGAAAGTCTCAATTCTTTAGAGCTCAGCCTTCTTCACAGTCCAACTCTCACATCCATACATGACCACTGGAAAAACCATAGCCTTGACTAGACGGACCTTTGTTGGCAAAGTAATGTCTCTGCTTCTGAATATGCTATCTAGGTTGGTCATAACTTTCCTTCCAAGGAGTAAGCGTCTTTTAATTTCATGGCTACGATCACCATCTGCAGTGATTTTGGAGCCCAAAAAATAAAGTCTGACATCGTTTCCACTGTTTCCCCATCTATCTGCCATGAAGTGATGGGACCAGATGCCATGATCTTCGTTTTCTGAATGTTGAGCTTTAAGCCAACTTTTTCACTCTCCTCTTTCACTTTCATCAAGAGGCTTTTCAGTTCCTCTTCACTTTCTGCCAAATGCATATCAGACCCTTAAATTTACTGTGACTCTGCAGGCTGCTATCTAAGGCATGAGCTTTCATGAGGGACTAGAGTCAGTTCACACTTGCTGTTCTTTGAGTTATGCTCTGGCCTTAGTGCTTTGCACCTGGTACAGGTCCTGTGGCCTAAAAAACTCATGAGAGCTTCCCAGGTGGCTTAGTGTAAAGAATCTGCCTGCCAGTGCAGGAGATGCAAGAGATGTGGGTTTGATCCCTGGGTGGGGAAGGTCCCCTGGAGTCAGAAATGGCAACCCGCTCCAGTATTCTTGCCTGGAGAATCCCGTGGACAGAGGAGCCTGTTGGGCTACAGTCCATGGGGTTGCAAAGAGTTGGACACAACTGAGCACACATGCATGCATCAGAAGCTCCATGATTCTCACTTCCTTCCTTTAAGTCTCCACCCAAATGCACCTTTAAGGACTTATTTATTAATTATTCCATAGCAACAAACAACCTTCCTCTTGCTGCCCAGTTCCTTAACACAAGGCATGTCTTTCTCTGTTACCCTAGTTCATTGCCCTTATTATACTTAAAGTCAAACTTACTATGCTAAATCATTGGAAGTCTGATTTAAAATTTTTAATGTATTATTGCCATCTGCATTTGTCTCCTTTAATTATTGATATGCTTTTCCTTCTTTTTCTAAATTGGAATATACTTGATATATAATATTAGTTTCAGGTGGACTACATAGTGATTTGAAATTTGTATACATTATGGAATGATATGGTAAGTCTAGTAAACCAATTGTCCCCATATAAACTTATTACACTCCTATTGACCCTATTCCTTATCTTGTATGTTGCATCCCTGTAGTTTGTTTGTTTTAGAACAGGAGATTTGTATTTTTAATCCATTTCACCTATTTCTCTCCCTTTCTTCTCTGGCAATACCTATTTGTTTTCTGTATCTGTGAGTGTTCTGTTTGTTGTTCTGTTTTTCTGATACCACATGTAAGTGAGCTCATACGATATTTGTCTTTGTCTGTATGACTTTTTTCATTTAGCATGATTCCTCCTAGATCCATTCACGGTCTTGCAAATGGCAAGATTTCATTTTTTATACCTGAGAAATATGCCATTGTGTGTGTGTGTGTATATATATATATATATATATATATATATATATATATATATTATATAAAGAAATATATCACATCTTTATCCATTCATCTATTGATGGGCACTTAGGTTGCTTCCATAACTTGGCTATGATAAATAATGCTACAGTGACCCTTAGTATGCTTTTATCTTTTTGAACTAGTGTTTTTGTTTTCTTTGGGTTAGATACCCAGAAGAGAAATTGCTGGATCATTATGGCAGTTATATTTTAAACTTTTTGAGGAAACTTTGTACTGTTTTTCATAATGGCTGCACTAATTTACACCCCACCAACAGGGCACATCCTTTCCAGTACTTTTTACCTGTTGTCTTTTGATGATTGGCATTCTCACAGGTGTGAGGTGGTACCTAATTTCATTTCCCTTATATAGTGATGTTGAGCCCCTTTTCATGTTTCTAGTGACCATCTGTCTTCTTTTGAAAAATATCTATTCAGATCATCTGCCCACTTTTAAATCAGTTTTTTGATATTTAGTTGTATGAATTCTTTGTATATTTTGGATATTAACCCCTTATCATCAGTTATACTGTGTATAAATATCTTCTCCCATGTACTATCTTGCCTTTTCATTTAGTTAATTATTTTCTTCAGTGCAAAAGTGTTTTAGTTTGATGTAGTCCCATTTATTTAGTTTGCTTTTGTTTCTTAATTTCCCTTTGCGATAGTTCATTGTTAATATGTAGACATATAACAGATTTTGATGTATTTTGTATCCTGTACCTAATTGGATTCATATATTAGTTCTAGTAGTTTTTTGGTAGCTCTTTTAGCATTATCTGTACTATCATGTCAAGTGCAAACAGTGCCAGTTTTACTTTTTTCTTTTCAATTGGAGTTTATTTATTTTCCAGATCTGATTGCTGTGGCTAGAAATTCTAATAGTTTTTTTGAATAAAGTGGTGAGAGTTGGCATCTTTGTCTTGTTCCTTATCTTAGATATAATACTTTCAACTTTTGACCTTTGAGTATTATGTTGGCTGTGAGTTTTTCATATATAGCTTTTATTATATTGAGGTAATTTCCCTCTATTTCCACTTTGTGGAGAGTTTTTATTGTACATGGTTGTTGAATTTTTGTCAAAAGTTTTTTTCTACATCTACTGAGATGATCATATGATTTTTGTTCTTCAGTTTTTTTAAATGTGGTGTATTACATTGATTTGTGGATAGTGACCATCCTTGCATCCCTGGGATGAATCTCACTTGGTCATGGGGGTTTCCCTTGTGGCTCAGCTGGCAAATAATCCACCTGTAATGTGGGAGACCTGAGTTTGATCCCTGGGTTGGGAAAATCCCCTGGAGAAGGGAACGGCTACCCACTCCAGTATTTTGGCCTGGAGAATTCCATGGACTGTATAGTACATAGGGTCAAAAAGTCGGACATGAATGAGCAGCTTTCACTTTTCATGATCCTTTTAATGTCTTGTGGACTTGTTTTACTAATATTGAGTATTTTTGCATGTATGTTCATCAGTGACATTAATCTGTAATTTTACTTTTTTAGATGCTTTTTCTAGTTGTGGTACATGGTTATCCTGACCTCATAGAATGAGTTTGGAAGCATTCCTTCCTGTACAGTTTTTTGGAATAGTTTGAGAAGCACAGGTGTTCAGTTCAGTCCAGTCACTCAGTCATGTCCAACTCTTTGCGACCCAATGAACCACAGCACGCCAGGCCTCCTTGTCCATCACCAACTCCCGGAGTCCACCCAAACCCATGTCCATTGTATCAGTGGTGCTATCCAACCATCTCATCCTCCATCGTCCCCTTCTCCTCCTGCCCTCAATCTTTCCCAGCATCAGGGTCTTTTCGAATGAGTCATCACTTTGCATCAGGTGGCCAAAGTGTTGGAGTTTCAGCTTCAACATGAGTCCTTCCAGTGAACTTCCAGGACTGATCTCCTTTAGGATGGACTGGGTGGATCTCCTCACAGTCCAAGGGACTCTCAAGAGTCTTCTCCAACACCACACTTCAAAAGCATCAATTCTTTGGCGCTCAGCTTTCTTTATAGTCCAACTCTCACATCCATAAATGACGACTGAAAAAACCATAGCCTTGACTAGACAGACCTTTGTTGGCAAAATAATGTTTCTGCTTTTGAATATGCTATCTAGGTTGGTCATAACTTTCCTTCCAGGGAGTAAGCATCTTTTAATTTCATGGCTGCAGTCACCATCTGTAGTGATTTTGGAGCCCAGCAAATTAAAGTCAACCACTGTTTCCACTGTTTCCCCATCTATTTGCCATGAAGTGATGGGACGAGATGCCATGATCTTTGTTTTCTGAATGTTGAGGTTTAAGCCCACCTTTTCACTCTCCTCTTTACTTTCATCGAGAGGCACTTTAGTTCTTCTTCACTTTGTGCCATAAGGGTGGTGTCATCTGCATATCTGAAGTTATTGATATTTCTCCCAGCAATCTTGATTCCAGCTTGTGCTTCCTCCAGACCAGCATTTCTCATGATGTACTCTGCATATAAGTTAAGTAAGCAGGTGACAATATACAGCCTTGACATACTCCTTTTCCTGTTTGGAACCAGTCTCTTGTTCCATGTCCAGTTATAACTGTTGCTTCCTGATCTGCGTGTAGGTTTCTCAAGTGGCAGGTCAGATGGTCTGTTATGCCCATCTCTTGAAGAATTTTCCACAGTTTATTGTGATCCACACAGTCAAAGGCTTTGGCATAGTCAGTAAAGCAGAAATAGATGTTTTTCTGGAACTCTCTTGCTTTTTTCAATGATCCAGTGAATGTTGGCAATTTGATCTCTGGTTTCTCTGCCTTTTCTAAAACCAGCTTGAATATCTGGAAGTTCATGGTTCATGTATTGCTGAAGCCTGGCTTGGAGAATTTTGAGCATTACTTTACTAGTTTGTGAGGTGAGTACAATTGTGCGGTAGTTTGAGCATTCTTTGACATTGCCTTTCTTTGGGATTGAAATGAAAACTGACCTTTTCCAGTCCTGTGGCCACTGCTGAGTTTTCCAGATTTGCTGGCTTATTGAGTGCAGCACTTTTACAGCATCATCTTTTAGGATTTGAAATAGCTCAACTGGAATTCCATCACCTCCACTAGCTTGTTCTCAGTGATAGTTCCTATGGTCACCTGACTTCACATTCCAGGATGTCCAGCTTTGGGTGAGTGTGAGTGATCACACTTTGTGTTTATCTGGGTCATGAAGATCTTTTTTGTACAGTTCTTCTGTGTATTCTTGCCACCTATTCTTAATATCTTCTGCTTCTGTTAGGTCCATACCATTTCTGTCCTTTATGGAGCCCATCTTTGCATGAAATGTTGTTCCCTTGGTATCTCTTAATTTTCTTGAAGAGCTCTCTAGTCTTTCCCATTCTATTGTTTTCCTCTATTTCTTTGCATTAATCGCTGAGGAGGCTTTCTTATCTCTCCTTGCTATTCTTAGAACTCTGCATTTAGATGCTTATATCTTTCCTTTTCTCCTTTGCTTTTCACTTCTCTTCTTTTCGCAGCTATTTGTAAGGCCTCCCCAGACAGCCATTTTGCATGTTTGCATTTCTTTTTCTTGGGGATGGTCTTGATCCCTGTCTCCTGTACAATGTCATGAACCTCAGTCCATAGTTCATCAGGCACTCTGTCTATCAGATCTTGTCCCTTAATCTATTTCTTACTTCCACTGTATAGTCCTAAGGGATTTGATTTAGGTCATACCTGAATGGTCTAGTGGTTTTCCCCATTTTCTTCAATTTAAGTCTGAATTTGGCAATAAGGAGTTCATGGTCTGAGCCACAGTCAGCTCCCAGTCTTGTTTTTGCTGACTGTATAGAGCTTCTCCATCTTTGGCTGCAAAGAATATAATCGATCTGATTTCTGTGTTGACCATCTGGTGATGTCCATGTATAGAGTGTTCTCTTGTGTTGTTGGAAGAGGGTGTTTGTTATGACCAGTGCATTTTCTTGGCAAAACTCTATTAGTCTTTGCCCTGCTTCATTCCATATTCCAAGGCCAAATTTGCCTGTTACTCTAGATGTTTCTTGACTTCCTACTTTTGCATTCCAGTCCCCTATAATGAAAAGGACATCTTTTTTGGGTGTTAGTTCTAAAAGGTCTTATAGGTCTTCATAGAACCATTCAACTTCAGCTTCTTCAGCGTTAGTGGTTGGGGCATAGACTTGGATTACCGTGATATTGAATGGTTTGCCTTGGAAACGAACAGAGATCTTTCTGTCGTTTTTGAGATTGCATCCAAGTACTGCATTTTTGACTCTTTTGTTGACCATGATGGCCACTCCATTTCTTCTGAGGGATTCCTGCCCGCAGTAGTAGATATAATGGTCATCTGAGTTAAATTCACCCATCCCAGTCCATTTTAGTTCGCTGATTCCTAGAATGTCGACATTCACTCTTGCCATCTCTTGTTTGACCACTTCCAATTTGCCTTGATTCATGGACCTGACATTCCAGGTTCCTATGCAATATTGCTCTTTACAGCATTGGACCTTGCTTCTATCACCAGTCACATCCACAACTGGGTATTGTTTTTGCTTTGGCTCCATCCCTTCATTCTTTCTGGAGTTATTTCTCCACTGATCTCCAGTAGCATATTGGGCACCTACTGACCTGGGGAGTTCATCTTTCAGTGTCCTATCTTTTTGCCTTTTCATACTGTTCATGGGGTTCTCAAGGCAAGAATACTGAAGTGGTTTGCCATTCCCTTCTCCAGTGGACCACATTCTTCAGACCTCTCCACCATGACCCGTCTGTCTTGGGTGGCCCCACATGGCATGGCTTCATTGAGTTAGAAAAGACTGTGATCCATGTCATCAGATGGCTAGTTGTCTGTGATTGTGGTTTCAGTCTGTCTGCCCTCTGATGCCCTCTGTTAGCGCCTACTATATTTCTTGGGTTTCTCTTAACCTTTGATGTGAGGTATCTCTTCACGGATGCTCCAGCAAAGCACAGCAGATGCGCCTTACCTTGGACTTGGGGTAGCTCTTCTCGGCTGCTGCCTCTGACCTTGGATGTAGGGTAGCTCCTCTCGGCCTCTGCCCCTGACCTTCGACATTGGAGCACGGTGGCTGCGACGGCCCAGCAGCAGTTTTTTCGAATAGTTTGAGAAGCATGGGTGTTAATTGTTTAAATACTTTGTAAAATTTACCGATTAATCTGTCTGGGCCTGGACTTTATTTGTTGGAAGTTTTTTGATTACTGACTGAATTCCATTACTGTTAATTGGTTTGTTTATATTTCCTATTTCTTCCTGATTCAGTCTTAGGAGTTTGTATATTTCTGGGAATTTGTCTGTTTCTTCTAAATTGTTCATTTTCTTGTACGTATAATTGTTCTCCGTAACATTTATGGTCCTTTGTATTTTTGTGGTGCTGTTTTTAACTTATCCTTACTTATTTCTGGTTTTATTTCTTTAGACCCTTTTTTAATGACTGTTTTGAATAAAATGTTCTATATGCATCGATTGATTACATCTGATCTAATGTGTCGTTTAAGGCCAGTGTTTCTTTATTGATTTATGCCTGTATAATCTCTCCATAGATATAAATGCTGTGTTAAAAATCCTCCACTATTATCATGTTACTTTCAATCTCTCCCTTTATGTTTCTTAATATTTGTGTTATGTATGTAGGTGCTCTTACGTTTAGTGTATATATATTTACTGTTATATCTTTTTGATTCCTTGGTCATTATGTAATGTCCTTTCTTTTCTCTTGTTACAGTGTTTAAAGTCATAAATACTGCTATCCCACCTTTCTTTTTATTTTTGTGGAACTATTTTTTTTTTTAAACTTTACATAATTGTATTAGTTTTTTCCGATCCCCTCACTTGTAGTCTGTGTGTGTCTAGATCTATAGTGAGTCTCTCATAGGCAGCATAACTGTAGGACTTGTGTTTGTATCCATTCAGCCACTCTTTGTCTTTTGACTGAGCATTTAGTCCATCTACATTTAAAGTGATTATTTAATAGCCAAATATTTATAGCCATTTTGTTAATTGCTTTGGGGTTGTTTTTGTAGTTCTTTTTTGTTCATTCTTTTCTTGTTCTTTTGCTGTCTTCCCTTATGATTTGATGACTATCTCTAGTGTTATGTTTGGGTTCCTTTCTCTTTTTCCTTTGTGTATCTATTTCAGGCTTTTGATTTGTGTTTACCATGAGGTTTATATATAACAATGTATATATATGTGATTAACTTGATGATCTCTTTAAGTTCAGTGCATTCTTTTTTTTCTTATATATATATGTATATTTGAGGCACAGTTGACTTACAGTGTTTCAGGTTCACAGCAAGGTGATTCATTATACATATACACATATATTATTTTTCAGATTGTTTTTCATTATATGTTATTATAAGATACTGACTATAGTTCCATGTGCTATAAAGTAAACATTTGTTGCTTGTTGCTTATCTGTTTTTTTTCTAATTAGAAATGTAGCATTCTATTCATATGAAAGTCAAACAAGTGGAATTTAACTTGTGGAATCAAATGAGTGAAATAAAAAATTTTAGTTAGGCAAGAATTCATAAGTTTTCTAAAATGTGTATATTATGCATACTACTTATATATATGCATACAAAAGCTTTTCTACTGTGCTTGGAAAGGCTTGAGAAAAACCATCAAAAAGAGAAGAGGTGGAGAAATTGGAAACATACATTAAATGAAATGGGAGCACTGAAAATGAAATAGGAAAAGTTAAACTACTAAAAGATCATCACATAGTCCAGTTGTTTTTAAACATGGCTGTTCATTGGAAACATATCTGGAGCTTTGAAGAAAAAAAGAAATATTAGACATTTGTATTTTTCAAAAAATTCCAAGATAATCCAATATGCATCTGGATTTTAGAAAGTGATTACGGGCTTTTCTACTAAATGGCAGTTTTGGTGATATAGAATTCTATTATTTTTCTGTTGACCAATCACGATACAATGGTATTAAGTGATTGGTAGACATAATCACAATAGTAAAGTATATTTATCAGTTTTCACAATCAATAGTGAGACTGAAAAAAAAGATAATTACAATTGCAAGCCATAATGGGAATATGATTAACCTAACAATATAAAATAATTATGTACAGGTTGAGGGGTCACGCAGAATGATGTGGTGAGTAGAAGTGCAAACATGCACTTGTTTTCATCTGCCCAGCCAGTCTGTATCTTTTGATTGGTGCTTTTCATCCATCAGCATTTTCTTAATTGTTTTGGGTTTATTTTCTGTAGGTCTTTTCTTTCTCTTTTGTTTCCTGTCTTAGTTCAGTTCAGTTCAGTTCAGTTGCTCATTCATGTCTGACTCTTTGTGACCCCATGAATCGCAGAACACCAGGCCTCCCTGTCCATCACCAACTCCCAGAGTTCACTGAGACTCACGTCCATCGAGTCCGTGATGCCATCCAGCCATCTTATCTCTGTCGTCCCCTTCTCCTCCTGCCCCCAATCCCTCCCAGCATCAGAGTCTTTTCCAATGAATCAACTCTTTGCATGAGGTGGCCAAAGTACTGGAGTTTCAGCTTTAGCATCATTCCTTCCAAAGAAATCCCAGGGCTGATCTCCTTCAGAATGGACTGGTTGGATCTCCTTGCAGTCCAAGGCACTCTCAAGAGTCTTCTCCAACATCACAATTCAAAAGCATCAATTCTTTGGTGCTCAGCTTTCTTCACAGTCCAATTCTCACATCCATACATGACCACTGGAAAAACCATAGCCTTGACTAGATGGACCTTTGTTGGCAAAGTAATGTCTCTGCTTTTGAATATGCTATCTAGGTTGGTCTTAACTTTCCTTCCAAGGAGTAAGCATCTTTTAATTTCATGGCTGCAATCACCATCTTCAGTGATTTTGGAACCCAAAAAAATAAAGTCTGACACTGTTTCCACTGTTTCCCCATCTATTTCCCATGAAGTGATGGAACCAGATGCCATGATCTTCATTTTCTGAATGTTGAACTTTAAGCCAACTTTTTCACTGTCCTCTTTCATTTTCATCAAGAGGCTTTTGAGTTCCTCTTCACTTTCTGCCATAAGGGTGGTGTCATCTGCATATCTGAGGTTAATGATATTTCTCCAGGCAATCTTGATTCCAATTTGTGCTTCTTTCATGTCTGCTCCTGCTGCTGCTAAGTCACTTCAGTCGTGTCCGACTCTGTGCAACCCCATAGACGGCAGCCCACTAGGCTCCTCTGTCTCTGGGATTCTCTAGGCAAGAATACTGGAGTGGGTTGCCATTTCCTTCTCCAGTGCAGGAAAGTGAAAAGTGAAAGTGAAGTCACTCAGTCATGCCCGACTCTTAGCGACCTCATGGACTGCAGCCTACCAGGCTCCTCCATCCATGGGATTTTCCAGGCAAGAGTACTGCAGTGGGTCGCCACTAGAGAAGTTCTTTTAGCATTTGTTGTAAAACTGATTTGGTGGTACTGAATTCTCTTAACTCTTGCTTGTCTGGAAAACTTTTGATTTCTCTATCAAATCTGAATGAGAGTCTTACTGAGTAGAGTGTTCTTGGTTGTACTTTCTTCCCTTTCTTCACTTTAAATATATGGTGCCATTCCCTCTGGTTTGTAGATTTTCTGTTGAGAAATCAGCTGGTAACCTGATGGGTGTTCCCTTATATGTTGCTTGTCATTTTTCCCTTGTTGCTTTTAATATTTTATCTTTGTCTTTAATTTCTGTCAGTTTGATTACTGTTTGTCTCTGTGTGTTCCTTCTTGGGTTTATCATTCCTGGAACTCTCTGCTTCCTGGACTTGGTTGGCCATTTCTTTTCCCTTCTTAGGGACATTTTTAGCTGTTATCTCTTTAAATACTTTCTCAGGTCCTTTATTTCTCTCTTTCTTCTCCTTCTGGGACCCCTATAATGTGAATGTTAGTGCATTCAGTATTGTCCCATAGGTCTCTTAGGCTGTCTTCATTTTTATTTTTTCATTCTTTTTTCTATATTCTGTTCTGTGGCAGTGATTCCACCATTCTGTCCTCCATGTCATTTATTTGTTCTTCTGCCTCAGTTATTCTGCTGTTGATTCTTTCTAGTGCATTATTCACTCTGTTTGTTCATTCTTTAGTTCTTGTGAGTGAGTGATGAGAAGCTCAATCGTGTCCGACTCTGCAACCCCATGGACTGTAGCGTACCAGGCTCCTCTGTCCATGGGATTTTCCAGGCAACAGTACTAGAGTGGATTGCCATTTCCTTCTCCAAGGGATGTTCCCAACCTAGGGATCGAACCCAGGTCTCCCGCATTGTAGACAGACGCTGTACTGTCTGAGCCACCAGGGAAGTCTCTTTGGTAAATATTTCTTGTATGTTCTCCATTGTTTTCTGAGATCCTGCATCATCTTCACTATCTTTATTCTGAATTCTTTCTCTGGACTGTTACCTATGTCCACTTCAGTTAGTTGTTTTCCTGGGATTTTATCTTGTCCTGTTATCTGGGATGTAACTTCCTGCTTTTTCATCCTGATTTACTTTCTGTAATGTGGTTTTGTTCTAGCTGCTGTGGGATTGTGGTTCTTTTTGCTTCTTCTTCCTGCCATCTGATGGAGGAGGCTAAGAGGCTTGTGTAAGCATCTTGATGGGAGGGATTGGCCATGGGAAAAACTGGGCCTTGCTCTGGTCAGCAGGGCCTTGCTCAGTAAAACTTTAATCCAATTATCTGCTGATGTGTGGGGTTGCACTTCCTCTCTGTTAGTTATTTGGCCTCAGGTTACCCAGCCCTGGGGTCTGTGGGCTCTGCGGTAGGTTTAATGGTGACTTCTAAGAGGGCTTACATCAAGGAGGGCCTTCCAGGATTGCTGCTGCCAGTGCCTCTATCCCTGTGGGAAGCCCCTGCCAACCCACACCTCCACATGATACCCTTCGCACTAGCAAGTAAGTAGTTTTGGTTTAGTCTTTTGTGGGATCACTGGTCATTTGCTCTGTGTCTTGGGCATACAAAATTTTGTTTTTGCCCTGAAAGACTAGAGTCTGTTTCCCCTAGTCCTGTGGAAGTCCTGTAATCAAATCCCGCTGGCCTTCAAGGTCAGATTCCATGGGGATTTCCAGTCCCTTTGCCCAGTCCCCAGGCTGGGAAGCCTAACGTGTGGTTCAGAATCTTCCCAACGGTGTGAGATCATCTTTATTATTATTGTTCTCCAGTTTGTGGGTCACCCACCTGGTAGTTATGGGATTTGATTTTATTGTGATTGCTGCGGCTCCTTCTTTGTCATTGGACATGGAATATCTTTTTTTGGTGGGTTCTAGTGCTCTCCTGTTGATGGTTATTCAGCAGCTAGTTGCAATTTTGGTGCTCTATCAGGAGGAGGTGAGTGCAGATCCTTCTATTCCACCATCTTGAACCAGAAGCCAGTTCAATGCCTTCTAACAACCCTATGTTTGTACTCCACCCATCCACATATTTAATGTTTTTGATGTCTTTTTTTTTTAAAACTTCTTTTAAATTTTGTATCGTTTACTTATTGTAATAGTTGCTTAGTGTGGAAATAGATGATTTTACTACTTTTGTCTTTTAACCTTCCTACTAGATTTATCATTGACTGATCTACTACCTTTACTGTGTATGTCTTTACCAGTGAGATTTTTCCTTCCATAATTTTCATATTTCTAGTTGTAGTCTTTTTTTTTTTTTTTTTTTTGCTTATGGAAGTCCCTTTAACATTTCCTGTAAAGCCAGTTTAGTGCTGCTAAACTCTTTAACTTTTGCTTGTCTGTAAAACTCTATCTTTTCCTTCAAATCTGAATAATATCTTTGCCAGGTAGAGTATTCTTTGTTGTAGACTTTTTCCTTTCATCTCTTCAAATATATTGTGTAACTCTCTTCTGGCCTACAGAGTTTCTGCTGAAAAGTCAGCTAATCGCCTTATATTAGTTTCTGTATACTTAACTGGTTGCTTTCCCCTTGCTGCTTCTAAGACTCTCACTTTATTTTTTTGCCATTTTAATTATGATGTGTCTTCGAGTGGACCTCTTTGGGGTCATGGTTCTGAGATGTCTCTGTGATTCCTGGCTTTGGATATCTGTTTCATTTCCCAGGTTAAGAAAATTTGGGGTATTATTTTTTTTTAAATAAGTTCCCTTCTACTTTATCTTTCTCTTCTTCTCTATATGCAAATGTTAGTATGCTTGATGTTATTTCAGAGGTCTCTTAAATTATTTTCCTTTTTAAAACTTATTTTTTTTGTTTCTCCTTGGGAGATTTTTACTACTCTGTCTTTCAGATGCTCATCTGTTACTCTGTATCATCTAATCTACTGTTGAATCCTTCTACTGTATTTTTTATTAATATTGAAATCATTGTATTTTTCAGCTCTGATTTTTATTTAAATTTTTAAACTCTTTGAAATTTTGACTATGTTCATTCAGTTTTCTCTCCAGTTCATTGAACCTCTTTTTGACTATTACTGAACTCTTTTTGGGTAGATTGTTTATCTCCACTTTGTTTTTTTCTGTTTCTCAGGTTTTGTGATATTTGTTTGGAACATATTTCTCTGTTTCCTCATTTTTCTGTATTCTCTATATTCATTTCTCTGTATTAGGTCAGTCAGGAGAAGTAGTCATTCCATGGGGTCTGGTAGCACACTCTGATCACCAGAGCTGTGTGCCTTAGGAGTCTCCTTATGTTGGCAGCATGTACCCTTCCACTGTTTTGGGGCTGACTGCTGTTGATGTGTTGTTAGGCAGAGCTGGCCTCTGGCCCAGTTGGCTGTGAGACTGTGCTGCAGGCAGTGGCTGTGGGCTTGCTGGAGGAAAAGGTAGGCTTCCTGTGTCATTGGCTGTATGTCCCGGGAGGGCCTAGGGCTGGGTCCCTGCATGACTGTCTATGCAGCCTGGGGTGATTTGCAGCTGGTGCTAGCCTGAAGATGTGTGGGACATCCTCTCATGCTAATAGGGTAGAGGGAGGGTTCCAAAATAGCGCTTGCCAGTGCTGGTGTTATTGCAGTAGAAAAACTCCCCTAGAATGGCTGTCTCCAACATCTCTGTACCCAAGGCTTTCCCAATTGCCTCCTGCTTTTCCAGGAGGTGTTACAAGACCAGCAGGAGTATCTGCTACAGGCTTCTGTCATACTACTGTATCTCCACTGGAATTCAGACTACGTGAGATTTTGTGCATATTCTTGAAAAGTGGAATCTCTGTTTCCTGCAGCTCTCTAGCTCTTTCGAACATGAGACCCATACATGTGTGCTCAGTCATGTCCTCTTTGCGACACTATGGACTGTCACTCACCAGGCTCCTCTGCCTACTGGATTTCCCAGGCAAGAATACTGGAATGGGTTGCCATTTCCTCCTCCAGGGGATCTTCCTGACCCAAGGATCAAACCCATGTCCCCTGTGTCTCCTACATTGGGCAGATTCTTTATCACTTAGCAACCTGGGAAGCAACATGTACACTACTAGTTTTCAAAACCCATTGTTCTGTAGTCTGATCTACTTGGTGTGGACTATCCAGGCTGGAGAGCTTGACTTTCTCCTTGGAGAAGATCTGTATATTTGTGATTATCCTCCCATTTAGGGGCCACTGATCTGGGGGTGGGGATACTGACTATATTGCATCTCCACTCCTCCTAACCATCATGGTGTGGTTTCTTCATATCTTTATTTGTAGTGTATCTTTTCTGCTAATTTTCAGTTTTTTTCCCATAAATAGCTGCTTCATAACTAGTTGTAGTTTTTGTGTTGTCCATGGGAAGAGGTGAGTTTAGGGTCTTCCTACTCTGCCATCTTGGTCACCAGCAGTGGTATGCTTTTATGTCATACATATCTCTTAATTCTCATATCCATTTTTGCCTTCTAAAGCCCTTTGCTTCATCTCATTTTTATTCTCAGGTGAGGGTTCTTAATTTCTTCCTACCTGTACACTTTGTGATTCATGAGTGATTTAGGTACAGATTTCTATTTCTTTTACCTATTTTTAAAATTTAAAAAATATAATGAACATCCAATAAATTTTTCCCTTATTTATTTAATGTTGATTGTTAGTAAATCTCAAGCTTTCTCTCTTTTAATTCTTTTACTTAAAAAATGGTAAGTAGTGTATTCTTAATTATTAGTATTAATTATATTATATTTTAATTTTATTATATTAATATTAGTTAATATTAAAAATTGCAATATAAAGTATATTAACATGAACATATTAATATATTCAGTAATTATTTTAAATTTATGTTATAATGACTGTTGCAGTCAAGATTAAATGTGTTTTAAGTATGTTTTATAATGTGTATAAATGTAGAAACTCTTTTTGTATGAAGTTGTCTTAGTTGGCAGCAGTTATAAATTGTTGTCACTTGCCATATGGTTCTGATTAAATCAGAAAGGGCAGTTAACGTCGGATAATTAACTTTTCTATAGTTTAATGTGAAACTCACTATTAGGATGTGGAAATTAAAAGAATTGGCTAACAATGTCTAATAAACTTTCAAAAAGAATGACTAAGTTTTCAATATATATACTTTTTATTTCTAGAGAAAAACGGAAATCTGAAGCTAAAGACAGAAAAGTTTTAGAAATTCTGCAAGTGAAGGATGCTAAAATACAAGAATTGGAACAGGTTGGTGTTATATCAGAAAATACTAAATTTATGATATTTGTTTTATATAGTAGGTGTTTACAAACATTTTAAGTTTTTTTACAGTAATGTTCACAAGAATATCAGGTTCATTATGTTGTCCTATTACTATAGTCAAGTTACTACTTTAGCCTGTTATTCTTCTTTGTGTTTTTGGGTTATAGACTATGTTATTTATACATTAAAACTCTTAAGATGTTGTTTTAATTTTATAGTAATAACTATCTGTTACTCAGTTTTTGTTGAAATTGCTTTTTATTTTTAACAATTATCATTTGCTTCTGAATCCTACAAATTTTTTAATGCTTTAATTTGTACAAAATATTAACAATAACTGGGATGATTCTATTTGATGTTTTGAACTTCCACTTTCAAATTATACAGTCCTATATTTATAGTTAATACAATTATATGTAACTGTATATTTAAAATTATAGGTAATTATATCTTCAGTATATTACCACTACAAAAATCTACATGGTCATTGATTCCCAAGAATCATTTTGGAGGTAGTAACATCTTAAAAATAAAGGTGAAATAAATTTAAGAATTGTCTATGTCATGATATATTTAAATTCATTTTGTACCCAATTGCCCATTATAGGCTAAATTATCTTTATTTTCTGGGTTGAATGAAGATTCTTTCTGGTAACTCTGCTTTTCGAAGTTCTGACTCTATTTTCCTTCCTACCCAATTAAACAGGATAATTTTCATCTAAGATTGGTTATTGTTATTAAGTTGTTTTATTAAAGGACTAAAAATGGAAGTTAATGTGGATAAAAATTATTTTTTTTATTCTCTCTATATAAGTTTGTTCTAAAATTGGATATATATTCCTATATGACATATAAATTTGAAATTTATACCTTCTCCAGAATTGTATTTTCCTTATAGAAAATGTAATAAGTGAGTGAGTGAAGTCACTTAGTTGTGTCTGACTCTGTGACCCCATGGACTGTAGCCTACCAGCTCCTCCATCCATGGAATTTTCCAGGCAAGAGTACTGGAGTGGGTTGCCATTTCCTTCTCCAGGATAGAAAATGTAATAATTATTGCTATAATGATAAAATTTTTTAAATAACTTTTTAGTTTGTTTTGGGAAATAATAGTTGTATTTGTGACTTGAATGTCAATATCAAAATGAATTCTAATATGGAAAAATACTGCGATGTGCCTAGTATATTAATTAGTTGGGAACATCCCCTGGAGGAAGGTGTGGCAACCCACTCTAGTTTTCTTGCCTGGTAAATTCCACGGACAGAAGAGCCTGCCTACAGTCCACGGGGTCAGAAAAAGTGAAACAGACTTAGCTACTAAATAATAACAAGCTACCTAATCAGTTCAGTTCAGTTGCTCAGTTGTGCCTAACAGATACACAGTTAAGACTTGGAAGTGGCAAACATCATTTATACCCACATTTCATTGAGAGAAACTACTCATATGGTTAACCCAAGATTCAGCGAATTTGGGAAAAGTTACTTCCAGGCTGAGCAATCTCTTCCTCACATACAGGTCTACTCTATGGAAGAGAATGGATTTTGGCATTCGTTTTGATAACCTTTGGCAATAAGTTTGCAGTGCTTTAGGAAATACTCAGTTTAGCAGGTCTAGATGGTCATTCAGTTCAGTTGCTCAATCATGTTGGACTCTTTGCAACACCATGGACTGCAGCACGCCAGGTTTCCCTGTCCATCACCAACTCTCAGAGTTTGCTCAAACTCATATACATCAAGTTGTTGATGCAATCCAACCATCTCATGCTGTCTTCCCCTTCTCCTCCTGCCTTTGTTCTTTCTCAGCAAAAGGGTCTTTTCCAATGAGTCAGTTCTTTGCATTAGATGGCCAAAGTATTGGATTTTCATCTTCTGCATCAGTCCTTCCAATAAATATTCAGGACTGATCTCCTTTAGGATCAACTAGTTGGATCACCTTGCAGTCCAAAGGACTCTCAAGATTCTTCTCCAACATCACAATTCAAAAGCATCAGTTCTTTGGCACTCAGCTTTCTTTCTAGTCCAACTCTCACATCCATACATGATTACTGGAAAAACCATAGCTTTGACTCGATAGACCTCTGTTGGCAAAGTAATGTCTCTGCTTTTTAATATGCTGTCTAGGTTGGTCGTAGCTTTTCTTCCAAGGAGCAAGTGTCTCTTAATTTCATGGCTGCAGTCACCATCTGCAGTAATTTTGGAGCCCAACAAAATAAAGTCTGTTACTGTTCTCACTCTTTCCCCATCTATTTGCCATGAAGTGATGGGACTGGATGCCACGATCTTAGTTTTCTGAATGTTGAGATTTAAACCAACTTTTTCACTCTCCTCTTTCACTTTCACCAAGAGGTTCTTTAGTTCTTTGCTTTCTGTTATAAGGGTGATGTCATCTGCATATTTAAGGTTATTGATATTTCTCCCGACAATCTTGATTCCAGCTGTACTACATCTAGCCTCACATTTTGCATGATGTATTCTGCATATAAGTTAAAGAAGTATGGTGACAATATACAGCCTTGATGTACTCCTTTCCCGATGTGGAACCAGTCTGTTGTTCCATGTCCAGTTCTAACTGTTGCTTTTTGACTTGCATACAGATTTCTCAGGAGGCAGGTCAGATGACCTGGTATTCCCATCTTTTTCAGAATTTTCCACAGTTTATTGTCATTCACACAGTCAAAGGCTATGGCATAGTCAATAAAGCAGAAGTAGATGTTTTTCTGGTATTCTCTTGCTTTTTCGATGATCCAAAGGATGTTGGCCACTTGATCTCTGGTTCCTCTACCTTTTCTAAATCCAGCTTGAACATCTGGAATTTCATGGTTCATATACTATTGAAACCTGGCTTGGAGAATTTTGAGCATTACTCTACTAGCGTGTGAGATGAGTGCAATTGTGCAGTAGTTTGAACATTCTTTGGCATTGCCCTTCTTTGGGATTGGAATGAAAACTGACATCTTCCAGTCCTGTGGCCACTGCTACAGGCCACTGCTACAATATGCCAAATTTCCTGGCATATTGAGTACAGCACTTTTATAGCACCACCTTTTAGGATTTGAAATAGCTCAACTGGAATTCCATCACCTCCACTGCTTTGTTTGTAGTGATGCTTCCTAAGGCCCACTTGACTTCATGTTCCAGGATGTTTGGCTCTAGGTGAGTGATCACATTCTCATGGTTATCTGGGTCATGAAGATCTTTTTTGTATAGTTCTTCTGTGTATTCTTGCCACCTCTTCTCAATATCTTCTGTTCTGTTAGGTCCATACTGTTTGTGAAATGCTGACTTTCTTAAATAACAATATATTTTTCCTTTTTCTTTGCTAAATTCTTTTCTTTTCTACTTCCTTTTCCTTGGATAGATATTATTTCATTATTTACATTTTGAGTAGAATGATTTACCTCATAAAATATTAAATGCCATGAAAGAAATTATTTGTTTTTTTGGGGGGCACTTAATTTGTCATTTGATTTAGGTCATACCTGAATGGTCTAGTGGTTTTCCCTACTTTCTTCAATTTCAGTCTGAATTTGGCAATAAGGAGTTCATGGTCTGAGCCACAGTCAGCTCCCGGTCTTGTTTTTGCTGTGACTGTATAGAGCTTCTCCATCTTTGGCTGCAAAGAATATTATCAATCTGATTTCGGTGTTGACCATCTGGTGATGTCCATGTATAGAGTGTTCTCTTGTGTTGTTGGAAGAGGGTGTTTGTTATGACCAGTGCATTTTCTTGGCAAAACTCTATTAGTCTTTGCCCTGCTTCATTCCATATTCCAAGGCCAAATTTGCCTGTTACTCCAGGTGTTTCTTGACTTCCTACTTTTGCATTCCAGTCCCCTATAATGAAAAGGACATCTTTTTTAGGTGTTAGTTCTAAAAGGTCTTGTAAGTCTTCATAGAAATGTTCCACTTCAGCTTCTTCAGCGTTAGTGGTTGGGGCATAGACTTGGATTACCGTGATATTGAATGGTTTGCCTTGGAAATGAACAGAGATCATTCTGTCGTTTTTGAGATTGCATCCAAGTACTGCATTTCGGACTCTTTTGTTGACCATGATGGCCACTCCATTTCTTCTGAGGGATTCCTGCCCGCAGTAGTAGATATAATGGTCATCTGAGTTAAATTCACCCATCCCAGTCCATTTTAGTTCGCTGATTCCTAGAATGTCGACATTCACTCTTGCCATCTCTTGTTTGACCACTTCCAATTTGCCTTGATTCATGGACCTGACATTCCAGGTTCCTATGCAATATTGCTCTTTACAGCATTGGACCTTGCTTCTATCACCAGTCACATCCACAACTGGGTATTGTTTTTGCTTTGGCTCCATCCCTTCATTCTTTCTGGAGTTATTTCTCCACTGATCTCCAGTAGCATATTGGGCACCTACTGACCTGGGGAGTTCATCTTTCAGTGTCCTATCTTTTTGCCTTTTCATACTGTTCATGGGGTTCTCAAGGCAAGAATACTGAAGTGGTTTGCCATTCCCTTCTCCAGTGGACCACATTCTTCAGACCTCTCCACCATGACCTGCCCGTCTTGGGTTGCCCCACGAGCATGGCTTAGTTTCACTGAGTTAGACAAGGCTGTGGTCCTAGTGTGATTAGATTGACTAGTTTTCTGTGAGTATGGTTTCAGTGTGTTTGCCCTCTGATGCCCTCTTGCAACACCTACCGTCTTACTTGGGTTTCTCTTACCTTGGACATGGGGTATCTCTTCAGGGCTGCTCCAGCAAGGCGCAGCCATTGCTTCTTATCTTGGACGAGAGGTATCTCCTCACCATGGCCCTTACTGACCTTCAATATGGGATAGCTCCTTTAGGCACTCCTGCACCCGCACAGCCACGGCTCCTTGGATGTGGGGTTGGTCCTCCTGGCCATCGCCCCTGGGCCTCGGGCTTGGGGCATGGGGTATCTCCTCCTGGCCGCCGCCCCTGACCTCGGACGGGACGCAGGTAACTCCTCTCGTCGCCGCCCCTGGCCTCTGGCGTGGGTTGTTCCTCCTGGCTGCGGCCCTGGCCTTGGGCGTAGGGGCGTGGGGTATGACCTAAATCAAATCCCTTATGATTATACAGTGAAAGTGAGAAATAGATTTAAGGGCCTAGATCTGATAGATAGAGTGCCTGATGAACTATGGAATGAGGTTCGTGACATTGTACAGGAGACAGGGATCAAGACCATTCCCATAGAAAAGAAATGCAAAAAAGCAAAACGGCTGTCTGGGGAGGCCTTAAAAATAGCTGTGAAAAGAAGAGAAGCGAAAAGCAAAGGACAAAAGGAAAGATATAAACATCTGAATGAAGAGTTCCAAAGAATAGCAAGAAGAGATAAGAAAGCCTTCTTCAGCAATCAATGCAAAAAAATAGAGGAAAACAACAGAATGGGAAAGACTAGGGATCTCTTCAAGAAATCAGAGATACCAAAGGAACATGTCATGCAAAGATGAGCTTGATAAAGGACAGAAATGGTATGGACCTAACAGAAGCACAGGATATTAAGAAGAGATGGCAAGAATACACAAAAGAACTGTGCAAAAAAGATCTTCACGACCCAGATAATCACGATGGTGTGATCACTGATCTAGAGCCAGACATTCTGGAATGTGAAGTCAAGTGGGCCTTAGAAAGCAATACTACAAACAAAGCTAGTGGAGGTGATGGAATTCCAGTTGAGCTATTCTAAATCCTGAAAGATGATGCTGTGAAAGTGCTGCACTCAATATGCCAGCAAATTTGGAAAACTCAGCAGTGGCCACAGGACTGGAAAAGGTCAGTTTTCATTTCTATCCCAAAGAAAGGCAATGCCAAAGAATGCTCAAACTACTGCACAATTGCACTCATCTCACATGCTAGTAAAGTAATGCTCAAATTCTTCAAGCCAGGCTTCAGCAATATGTGAACCGTGAACTTCCTGGTGTTCAAGCTGGTTTTAGAAAAGGCAGAGGAACCAGAGATCAAATTGCCAACATCCGCTGGATCATAGAAAAAGCATGAGAGTTCCAGAAAAACATCTATTTCTGCTTTGTTGACTATGCCAAAGCCTTTGACTGTGTGGATCACAATAAACTGTGGAAAATTCTGAAAGAGATGGGAATACCAGACCACCTGATCTGCCTCTAGAGAAATTTGTATGCAGGTCAGGAAGCAACGTTTAGAACTGGACATGGAACAACAGACTGGTTCCAAATAGGAAAAGGAGTTCATCAAGGCTGTATATTGTCACCCTGTTTATTTAACTTGTATGCAGAGTACATCATGAGAAACGCTGGACTGGAAGAAACACAAACTGGAATCAAGATTGCCGGGAGAAACATCAATAACATCAGATATGCAGATGACACCAGCCTTACGGCAGAAAGTGAAGAGGAACTAAAAAGCCTCTCGACAAAAGTGAAAGAGGAGAGTGAAAAAGTTGGCTTAAAGCTCAATATTCAGAAAACGAAGATCATGGCATCTGGTCCCATCACTTCATGGGAAATAGATGGGGAAACAGTGGAAGCAGTGTCAGACTTTATTTTTCTGGGCTCCAAAATCACTGCAGATGGTGACTGCAGCCATGAAATTAAAAGACGCTTACTCCTTGGAAGGAAAGTTATGATCAACCTAGTTAGCATGTTAAAAAGCAGAGACATTCCTTTGCCAACAAAGATTCTTCTAGTCAAGGCTATGGTTTTTCCAGTGGTCATGTATGGATGTGAGAGTTGGACTGTGAAGAAGGCTGAGTGCCGAAGAATTGATGCTTTTGAACTGTGGTGTTGGAGAAGACTCTTGCGAGTCCCTTGGACTGCAAGGAGATCCAACCAGTCCATTCTGAAGGAGATCAGCCCTAGGACTTCTTTGGAAGGACTGATGCTAAAGCTGAAACTCCAGTACTTTGGCCACCTCATGCGAAGAGTTGACTCATTGGAAAAGACTCTGATGCTGGGAGGGATTGGGGGCAGGAGGAGAAGGGGACGACAGAGGATGAGATGGCTGGATGGCATCACTGACCTGATGGACATGAGTCTGAGTGAACTCCGTGAGTTGCTGATGGACAGGGAGGCCTGGCATGCTGCGATTCATGGGGTCGCAAAGAGTTGGACACGACTGAGCGAGTGATCTGGTCTGAATTTGTCATTTAGAGCCTTTAATTCCTCAGCCTAAAGCATGTATATTTTTGTGCAATACTGTGTTTATATCTTAAAAATCATTTATGGGTTATATTTTTCGTTCAGTTAAACAAATTGCTGTATTAAATGTGGATATTATCATGTGATGATACTCTGGAAAATTTAGAATTAAAATTCCTGCCTTTAATAAAGAATTTCTAAGTCTCTGTGAGCCACTGGGTGGGGATAAAAGTGAAGTGCAAGTAACCGTATGTTCCTACATTAAATTACAGGTTCTATGAGCGTGGGGACCGTTTATACCCAACATGTAATATTTACCATATTGCCTGATGTATAATAGATGTTCTTTAAATATTTTTGCATGTGTGACTTACATAAATGAAACCAATATAAGTGCCATGAGAGAATCACAAGCAGAATGCTATTAAGATTCAAAAGAAGGAGAGATTAAATTACATGGCAAGGTCTTAAGATACTCAAACAATTTTAATAGGTGGAGATTTTAGGAGGAGTTGCCCATGTCAAACACCAGGCAAAATTGAAGAAGGTAGGAGTGTAGCATATCTTTGGGTGATACTGAAGTTTATATTTTGTTTCATAGGTAATATGTAAGAGTGTAGGCTGAGAAAAGACTAATGTTATATTGAACCTGTATTAAAGAAAGGCCTTAACTGCTTGAATGAAAAAGTGCAAACTTTAATTAGAGGGCAAATTAATTTATCTGGGCAATGGCAACCCACTCCAATATTCTCGCCTGGAAAACCCCATGGACGGAGGAGCCTGGTGGGCTGCAGTCCACAGGGTCGCTAAGAGTCAGACACGACTGAGCTAATTCACTTTCACTTTCATGCACTGGAGAAGGAAATGGCAACCCACTCCAGTGTTCTTGCCTGGAGAATCCCAGGGATAGGGGAGCCTGGTGGGCTGCCATCTATGGGGTCACACAGAGTCGGACATGACTGAAGTGACTCAGCAGGCATTTCATTAAGTTAATTAAGCTGCAATCTGTGAAAATAAATCTAATAGTCTAGTATACATTTAGAAAAAGGAAAGCAGAAAGTAGAATGATCTGTAAGGAGGTTATTTCATAGTCTTAAGAGTAATGACATGAACCTGAACTATTAGTTTTGCAAGAATTAAAGATATATAAATTAGAACTATAAGGACTTGATGGTAATTTGAAAGTGACTCTTAGGTTTTCAGCCCAGAGAATCCAGGAGAGCAGTGACATTGCTATCAGGAAGAAGGTTATTATAAAGAGGTACAACTTACTATGAGGATAACTTTTGAGCTTCTTTTAGACAATTAAAATTTTAGTTATTGGTAGAAATACCATTTAGAGATTTTTAAGTAAACTATTGAAAGCATGAATTCAATCCTTGGGAAGGAGTTTTCTCCTTGATATAAAAATATTTAATGTTATAGTTAAGGAGAAGACTTTAAACAGAATTCTGAGAACTAGATGTTTGCTGATAGTATTAATGGATGAGAGGAAAAGCAAATTTTAGTAAAAGAGATGAAAAAAAGTTGTTCAGAGAAGTAGAAAGAGAGAAGTATAATACTGTATCTCATGATGTGAAAAAGAATTTCAAAGCAAAAGGTGGTTAATGCTGTACAAGGTTACAAAAACAAAACAAAACATGAGGTGATTTTAGAAAGTAACACATAGAATGGCATGTGATGTTTTAAGAAATCACTGAATTCTAACAAAATAATGAATCAAATGAGGAAATTTAACAGTACAAAAGATATTTTTGCATTTAAAAAAGCGTTAGCCAAAATATTTGAAGGTAATGGAGAAGAAAATTAAAATACACAATACAAGAAGACTTAATTGTGTTAACAGATCTAGTTGAAAGAGGAAACCATGAGTTCAAGAAGATAACCGGATTTAATACATTTATTCTAACCTTTTTATCTTTTCAGGCATTCAGCTTATATCTTAGTTTTCTTCTCAAAGTATTATCTTTCCTCTAGCATTCTTTCAATTAATTTGTTATATATTTGTTTATACTTTAATACTGCATATTTAGATGATTATTGTTTGTACTCTTTGGTTGGACATTGTGTTTTGACTCAATTATATATGTATTTACCTTTTTAAAGGTAAGCTTTTTCCATCTCCTTAAGATCTGATATACTTATTTGATCTTCATTCTCTGGTTAATCTTATGCTTTCTGTTTTAATATTTTGTTTGTTTTTTTCAGCATTTGCCAGTTGTTTTCTCTTCATTTGTGTGTGTGTCTTTGTGTATGTGCATGCACTCTTACGCTGATAGTTTGGAAGGTTTAGGAGAACTGTATCAGTTCTTTTAGTGATTGCATTATTATTTTATATATAATATTTAACTCTATAGTTTTTTAGATTGAAGTATAGTTGATTTAGAGTGTTGTATTAGCTTCAGGTATACAGCAAAGTGGTTGTTATACACAGGTTTGTATGCATATATATATATGTATTCTTTTTCAGATTCTTTTCCATTATAGGTTATTATAAGATATTGAATATAGTTTCCTGTGCTATCCTATAGGTCTTTATTGTTATCTACTTCATATATAGTGGTGTATATCTGTTAATCCAAATCTCCTAATTTATCCCTCCCTCCATTTTCCCTTTAGTAACAGTAAGTTTGTTTCCAATGTCTGTGAGTCAGTTTCTGTGCTGTAAATAAGTTATTTTTGTCATTTTTTTGGTTCCTTCTTATAAATATAATGTGATATTTTTCTGTCTTAACACTGTATACCTTTATTCTAGAATATTCTGAAAAATTTAGATAGTATCAGCTGCACACTTTAAAAAACTTGAGAAAATTAGTATATTTTTACTTACTCATCCTTTCTCCTGCATTTTAAAGTGAGCTTACAGAGAGTAATTGGAGGACTTAATTTCCTGTTATTAGAATTATTTGGTTGTATTTTTTATACTGTCAAGATTTCCAGTGTTTATGGTTTACATCCATTTTCTCTATTATTTTCTAGTATAAATTCTATAGGAAAATGCCTTGTGGTATGTTAGTTTTTCTCTTGCTGTTTAGCAAATTAAAGCCTTAAAAGAATGCACATATTTATTAAGTTGCAAAGAATACACATGTTTTTTAAGTTGCTGTGGATCAGGAAGGTTGTAATTGAGGTTTGATTAATTCATGTTTTCATCTGGAGATTTAATTTGGGAAGAATCTGCTTCCAGGCTTATTCAAGTTCAGAATCCAAGACCTTGCAGTTTAGGACTGAAGTTCTAAATAGGACCAAAGTCTTTGATAGTCAGGGTTCCATAGAGAAACAGAACTAAAAATGTTTCTGTAGATGGATAGTCAAAGACATGAGACAGAGACAGAGAAATTGATTTTAAGGCATTGTCTCATATAGCTGTGGCTTCCCAGGTGGCTCAGTGGTAAAGAATCTGCCTTCCAAGGCAGAAGACAGGTGATGCGAGTTTAATCCCTGGGTCAGGAAGATCCCCTGGAGTAGGAAATGGTAACCTGCTCTAGTATTCTTGCTTGGAAAAATCCCATGGACAGAGGAGCCTGCCAGGCTGCAATCCATGGGATCACAAAGAGTTGGACATGACTGAGCGACTGAGCATGCACTCATGCATGTAGTTATGGGCTGGCAAATCTGAATTCTGCACAGCAAACTGGAGACCCAGGGAAGAGTTGATACAGCATCTGAATCCAGAAGTATGCTGGTGGCAAAATTCTTTCTTTCTCAGATGAATAGTCCTCTTTCTTAAGGTCTTCTATTGACCAGATGAGACTTACTCACATTATGGAGGGGTCATCTCCTTTACTCAAGTCTATTGATTTAAATGTTAATCACATCTATGACAAAAACACTTTAACAGCAATATCTAGATTGGTGTTTGTTTAAGAACTAGATATAATGGGCACAATGTTTTAGCCAAGTGGACACAAAATTAACCAAATGATTAAAATATACTGAGAGAAATGGGCCTAGGGTTTAGGCTGTGTTTACTGTTCTTTTAGCACAGGCTCAGCTTTTGCTTTGGTGTCCTTTTCTGTTTGGGTGTCTTGAGAAACTTGTTAAATATCATTTGAAACAACCAGTTCTTTCAGTTGCATTCCCTTGTTAATATACAGAAACCTATTGACGTAGTTTGTGAGGTGTCTCGGGGAGTGAAAGTACTCCATAGTTTAATGTTTAGGTCTCAGTCTTTAGGAGAGGGCAGTGGCACCCCACTCCAGTACTCTTGCCTGGAAAATCCCATGGATGGAGGATCCTGGTAGGCTGCAGTCCATGGGGTCACTAAGAGTCGGACACGACTGAACGACTTTACTTTCACTTTTCACTTTCACGCATTGGAGAAGGAAATGGCAACCCACTCCAGTGTTCTTGCCTGGAGAATCCCAGGGACAGGGGAGCCTGGTGGGCTGCCGTCTGTGAGGTCGCACAGAGTCAGACACGACTGCAGCGACTTAGCAGCAGCAGCAGCCCCTAGGTCTGACGTTCATAAGTGTGTCTCAGTTTTTTTTTTTCTTTTCCCCCTTAGGAAAGATTGGAAGGCAAGGGTATTGGAGTTGGGTATTTAACTTCATTTGGGTTGGTTAGTCTAGTAAAATCCCAGCAGACTCTAGGAAAATAATTTTCTCTTGAGGGTAGGCCTTGTTAAGAATTATATACTTAGGTCATATTTTAAAATGCCTATGTTCCCTCTCCTCCTGCAGAGAGCAGGAAGAGATTTTTCTCTGATCTTCACTGAGACAACCTAATAGTATTCTGTATGTAAAAACTCATGAAAGTATAGGAACTCCTCTAGGACCAGGCCCTACAGGACATTTTTAACTCTCATGCACGTCCACACTTATCCTCCAATGATTGGTTAATTGCAGATTTTGTTTTCCTACTCTCAGTACTGGTTTCCATGGAGTTTTCTTGCTTCAGGGATTTTGCTATGCTGTATTGTGATTCTCTGTATCTGCCTGTCTGTCTAGTTTGGGGAACAGCAATTTGCCATATGACCTCAGTTCTCTGATGATTCTAAGAAGAGTTGCTGATTTTCAGTTTGTTCAACTTTTTTCATGTTGTATGAATAGGAGAGACAACCTCCAACTTACTGCATCCTGTGCTGGAAGACAAAAGTTCCTTCATCATGTGTTTATTGTCCCATCAAGTAATGTTAAATAGTTCTTACTTTTCCAAACTTGTAGTCTATGGAATAGAGCAACAAGAATGCTTATTCCTTAACCACATATCTAGTCAAACTACTAGAAAGTTATACACACAATTTTTTAGCTAGTTGCTGAAAAACTTTCATAGAACAATCTAATACTATTACATGCTTTATTGATAATAGTGTAGAAAAATGCCATGTAACTTCTTTTGGTAAGACTGTGCTTTAGCTTTGTCACTGCTAGTTATAAAGTAAATCTTGTAATAAATTTTCCTTCAAGTATTGCATTAGATAACTCGAGTCTACTAATAACTTGCTGTATTTAATGAGATAATTTTTAAACATTGAATTTCCCTTCTTTCTTACCTTCTAGGAAGCTCAGAAATAAGTTTCAGTTCTCAATTACATTTAATTCTCTCACCCCTTCCCTTTTATCCGTTTACCTTTGTTTTAGTTGTACTGATATCATTACTTCACTGTTTTTCATTAAACTCTTTATGTACATTTTAAAGTAGGTCATATAAATAATATATTAACTATGCTCAAGTATTGTTTTATAGAGTTTTAGGTCTTTTGAACCACTGCCATCACACCCCTCTTTTTTCCTGATTCATACCCACTATCATGCTCTTCTTTCTGTACAGACTTCTTTTGACCATGATTTGAATTATTCATGTCATGGCTTATCCATAATAAATAATTTGTTCCAGCCATACTCTCTTGTCACCCTTTATGCTTTATGGTTCCTCTGAGTTCAATTTGCTATTTTAATATTAAGTCAAGCCAGACCATTAAGAATGTACTTTACTCTATCCAGAAAAGTTTCTTGAAAAGGTTTCATGAAGCTAAATTTAGGACTTGGAGGGTTATTAATGTTTAGTGAAATAAGTCAGAGAAAGATAAATACTGTACAGTGTCACTTACATGTGGAATCTGAACAATAAAACAAACTAGTGACTATAACAAAAAAGAAGCAGACTCACAAACATGGAGAACAAACTAGTAGTTACCAGTGGGGAGAGCAAAGCGGGAAGGGAATTAACAGGTACAAACTACTATGTATAAAGTAAATAAGCTATAAGGATATATTATATAGCAGAGGGAATATAGCATTTCAAATAACTGTAAATGGAACATAACCTTTAAAATTGTGAAATCATGTTATATATCTAAAACTTATAGAATTTATTATAAATCAACTATACTTCTCTAAAAAGGAAAAGAAAAAAAATGAATTGCAACTATATATACTTGTGCTAAGGCTTCCCTGGTAGTTCAGTTGGTAAAAAGTCTGCCTACAATGCAGAAGACCTTGGTTCGATTCCTGGGTTGGGAAGATCCACTAGGCAAGGTATAGGCTACCTACTCTAATATTCTTGGGCTTCCCTGGTGGCTTAGCTGGTAAAGAATTTGCATGCAGTGTGGGAGACCTGGGTTTGATCCCTGTGTTGGGAATATCCCCTGGGGAGGGAATGGCTATCCACTCCTGTATTCTGGCCTGGAGAATTCCATGGACTGCATAGTCCATGGGGTTGCAAAGAGTCGGACACACCTAAGTGACTGTCACTTCCATTATAAAAACTAGATCATTGAGGGTACATTTTATTAGGAAAATATTTTGTGTTATGTAAAATTTAATAGATCTTTGAGAGTTTATCCATTCTCTTCCATTGGGAATACATCTGTGTCTAACTTATTACTTTAATGATTTATGATATATAAAATCATTTATCAAACTAATTATCAAAATATGAGCCTGGGTCTCCTGGCTCAGGCAGCTTCTGTACTATCTGAGCCACCAGAGAAGCCCTCAAAAAATGAAGGTTTTGGTTAGCTAAGTTCCTACTGTATTATGTGTTTTTATTTAAAGATTAAGTCTATACTTGTCCTGTAGATTACTAAATTCACTCAAATGCTAACTTTTCAATTACTAAATAATTTTCATGAAAGGCCTTGTTATTGCTGTAATTTATATTGTTTATTCAGAGAAGGAAATGGCAACCCACACCAGTACTCTTGCCTGGAAAATTCCATGGATGGAGGAGCCTGGTAGGCTACACAGTCCATGGGGTCGCGAAGAGTCAGACAGGACTGAGTGACTTCACTTTCACTATTCACTTTCATGCATTCGAGAAGGAAATGGCAACACACTCTAGTATTCTTGCCTGGAGAATCCCAGGGACAGAGAAGCCTGGTGGGCTGCCGTCTGTGGAGTCGCACAGAGTCGGACACGACTGAAATGACTTAGCAGCAGCGGCAGCAGCAGCATGTTGTTTATTCCTGTTAAGTTTAGCTCACATTAATGGGCACATTCTTCTAAACCTTAAATCATTTGGTCTCGTATCTCACCTTTCTTAAGTCTAAATAATCTCAAGGATAGATGAGGATGCTTAATTTTTGTTAATTCTTTCAAAGGATAGGGCTGTAGATAATTCACTGTCTTAGTGTTTATATGATTGAATTTATCAGTGTCAATCTCACTCATAAACATTTACTATAATTTAGTTTGGAAGATAGTGTGAGTACATAGATAATTAGCAGCTCTAGGTAATATGTGCAAAATGAATAATGTAGGCAATACAGAAACTTGGAAATAGCAGAAATTACTGTGATAGTTAGGAAAGGCTTCATGGAGGAGGTGAAAATTGAACCTTGAAAGAGGCTGAGACTTAGATGAGAATAGAAAAATAGGTTATGAATTGTAGATGTTTGCATTTTATGCTGTTTGATTGATGTAAAACATATTTTGATATGCCCTAATAATTAAAATAGGCAATAAAAATGAAAACTGTTTTGAGGTGCCATTTATACTTAATTTGTAAAACGTTGCCAAGCCTGAGTGTCTTATTGGTACAGATGTGGAGTTATGAGAACTCTTGAAGTTCAGTTGGCCTATGGATGAGTAATGTCACCTCTAAGTAAAAATCAAGAGCAATGTTTAATTAATATGATCCCTATACTGAGAAAAATACATTTTACTTCATAACTCAGTATACACACAGATAAAATAGAAGTGTCATAATCACACTACTATATATAAAATTAACTACCTAATGAGGACTTAAAATATAGCACAGGTAACTCAATACTCTGTAATGACCTATATTGGAAAAGAATCTAAAAAGCAGTATACATACACACACACACACACACACACATACATATATTTAACTAATTCGTTTCAGTTCAGTTCAGTTGCTCAGTTGTGTCCGACTCTCTGCGACCCCATGAATTGCAGCACGCCAGACCTCCCTGTCCATCACAAACTCCTAGAGTTCACTCAAACTCATGTCCATCGAGTCGGTGATGCCATCCAGCCATCTCATCCTCTGTCGTCCCCTTCTCCTCCTGTCCCCAATCCCTCCCAGCATCAGAGACTTTTCCAATGAGTCAACTCTTCACACAAGGTAGCCAAAGTATTGGCATTTCAGCTTTAGCGCCAGTCCTTCCAATGAACACCCAGGACTGATCTTCTTTAGGATGGACTGGTTGGATCTTCTTGGACATTCAAGAGTCTTCTCCAGCACCACAGTTCAAAAGCATCAATTCTTCAGCACTAAGCTTTCTTCACAGTCCAACTCTCACATTCATACATGACCCCTGGAAAAACCATAGCCTTGGCTATAGATGGACCTTTGTTGGCAAAGTAATGTCTCTGCTTTTCAATATGCTATCTAGGTTGGTCATAACTTTCCTTCCAAGGAGTAAGCATCTTTTAATTTCATGGCTACAGTCACCATCTGCAGTGATTTTAGAGCCGCCCAAAATAAAAGTCTGACACTGTTTCCACTGTTTCCCCATCTTATTTCCCATGAAGTGATGGGACCAGATGCCATGATCTTTGTTTTCTGAATGTTGAGCTTTAAGCCAACCTTTTCACTCTCCTCTTTCACTTTCATCAAGACGCTTTTTAGTTCCTCTTCACTTTCTGCCATAAGGATGGTGTCATCTGCATACCTGAGGTTATTGATATTTCTCCTGGCAATCTTGATTCCAGCTTGTGCTTCTTCCAGCCCAGCGTTTCTCATGATGTACTCTGCATATAAGTTAAGTAAGCAGGGTGACAATATACAGTCTTGATATACTCCTTTTCCTATTTGGAACCAGTCTGTTGTTCCATGTCCAGTTCTAACTGTTGCTTCCTGACCTGCATGTAGGTTTCTCAAGAGGCAGGTCAGATGGTCTGGTATTCCCATCTCTTTCAGAATTTTCCAGTTTATTGTGATCCACACAGTCAAAGGCTTTGGCATAGTCAATAAAGCAGATGTTTTTCTGGAACTCTCTTGCTTTTTCCATGATCCAGCGGATGTTGGCAATTTGATCTCTGGTTCCTCTGCCTTTTCTAAAGCCAGCTTGAACATCTGGAAGTTCACGGTTCACATATTGCTGAAGCTTGGCTTGGAGAATTTTGAGCATTACTTTACTAGTGTGTGAGATGAGTGCAATTGTGCAGTAGTTTGAACATTCTTTGGCATTGCCTTTCTTTGGGATTGGAATGAAAACTGACCTTTTCCAGTCCTGTGGCCACTGCTGAGTTTTCCAAATTTGCTGGCATATTGAGTGCAGCACTTTCACAGCATCATGTTTCAGGATTTGAAATAGCTCAACTGGAATTCCATCACCTCCACTAGCTTTGTTTGTAGTGATGCTTTCTAAGGCCCACTTGACTTCACATTCCAGGATGTCTGGCTCTAGGTGAGTGATCACACCATCTTGATTATCATGGTCATGAAGATCTTTTTTGTACAGTCTGTGTATTCTTGCCAC
Organism: Bos indicus x Bos taurus; assembly: GCF_003369695.1. NCBI lineage: Eukaryota > Metazoa > Chordata > Mammalia > Artiodactyla > Bovidae > Bos > Bos indicus x Bos taurus. Next base: position 26,877,068 of record NC_040083.1, on the reverse strand, counting down.
CTCTTCTTAATATCTTCTGCTTCTGTTAGGTCCATACCATTTCTATCCTTTATCGAGCCCATCTTTGCATGAAATGTTCCCACGATATCTCTAATCTTCACTGTACTGTACAGCAGAAGCTAACAATACGTTGTAATACAACTATACTCTAATAAAAATTATCAAAATAATATAGTTGTTCTTGCTATATAAAATAAATATAAAATATAACAGTACATGTCAAATGTGAATTTGATAATATTTAAATAAAATGGAAATCCTAAATTAAACAGTGCAAAAAAACTTAGGAATAATAGATTCAAATATTAGTTGAAAAAATAAGTGAGTTGACAAAAGTTGAGTAAGTTTGGCAAAGAGTCAGTATTAGGGCATGGGTATCAGTTTTAGCATGTTGGTTTGAGATGGCAGTAGATAATTAAAATGGAGGTATTTTTATTGGAAACTGAAAATGTGGGATTGGTAGTTGGAAGAGAGTTAGGGCCAGGTTATGGCTCTTGCCTGGAAAAATCCCATGGATGGAGGAGCCTGGTAGGCTGCAGTCCATGGCATCGCTAGGAGTCAGACACGACTGAGTGACTTCTCTTTGACTTTTCACTTTCATGCATTGGAGAAGGAAATGGCAGCCCACTCCAGTGTTCTTGCCTGGAGAATCCCAGGAACGGGGGAGCCTGGTGGGCTGCCATGTATGGGGTCACACAGAGTTGGACACAACTGAAGCAACTTAGCAGCAGCGGTCTTTTAGACAGAGACGAAACCAGAATCCAGGAGAGTGGGTAAGATTTCTGAGGGAAAAGCTGTAAAGATTAGAAAGGAGGGAAACTAAGAAACGAGTCATGGATACATCCTTCAATGAGATTCAGATATTTCTGGTAGGTGAGAAGAATATTTGGTTAAAAATTGTGGCAATATTAATATTTTGAATATCTTTCTACACAGCAAGATATTTTGGGTATCAAAACAGACTTGCTGTTTTTCATTCTTTAAAATTGTTCATGCTTTCACAAAACTGTTTTTCTAAAAAAAATGTTTTAGATGGTAATTCTTATTTTAGCCACATACGCATTTTCTTTAATTAGAATATTTTGTAAAATTTTGGGTTTTTTTCCTATTGCACAACTAAATCCAAAAAGTTTGCTTTCTGTATGAGGCTGAATATCTGGTGTCCAGTTTGTACGTGTACTTCATTTTGAACTAGTAACTAGGCACGTGTTTGCACATTTTACTTGACAATTTCTGGGCATGTCACAGGAAATGAGAAATTATGATAATGGATGTTATTATGAAAGCTAGTTAATTCTAATATTACCAATCAAACTCTCAAACTTTTCTTATGAAATTATCTTTTCTTAGAAATACCAATTCATCAGTAATTTTGCTTTTTTTTTTTTTTCCAGAGAGAATCAGGACTAACACAGGAAATAAATGACCTTGTAAAACGGAAGATTGCAGTAGATGAAGAAAATGATTTCTTAAGGAAAGAATTCAGTGACTTGCAGAAGAAATTTAAAGAGAAAAGTCAAGAAGTTAAGGTGTGTTGACTTGTACATAGTTTTACCCTACTATTTCTTTGAAGTCCTACTTTAAGCTTTGTCAGCCTTTGTGGCACAGAAAGTGACAAGCTTGGAGGAGAAATTGCCTTAGGCCCTGCTGTACCATACAGTTTTCTCACATGAAAAAACTCTGAGAAAGATACTTTAAAGCTTAGACTCTAAGCTTTATAACTTTCCAATAAATAGTTAATGATGGAAATGGAGCTAAGAAAGTAGGAGTGTGAATATGTGGCTTCTTGTAATTAGATTCTGATGGGACTGGCATTATTAATTGATAAAACCCAGGTCTGGGAGGCTATGTCTGTGTGGGTCTCAAAAATAGCTGGGGACAGCATCAAAGGCAGCTTGATCAATTAATGGGCTCTTTGCAAATGTGTACTCATCAAAGCTGTCATCCAGTGAAAAATATGACCCATCCACCTGCATGAAAAGAGGCCAGTGAAAGTATACAGGTGACCTTGGCCATCAAATATAGAAGAAGCTTCTGGGAGCGTAAAATTGCACAGTTTGTATTTGCGGATTAGTTCTCAGCTTTTTTTTTTGTTGTTGTTTTTTGTATCGGCCCTTGTGGTACTATTCTACGGGACACTAAGGAGTGTGTGCAGATTAAGGAAGAGCAAAACAGGCTGGTTATAAAAAATCTGAAGGAGGAAAATGAGAAATTAAGTACCCACTGCGCTGACCTGCTAAATGAGCTGGAGAAACTGAGGAAGCAGGAAGCACATTGGAGAAAAGAAAAATTTAGCATTGATGCAAAAGTAAAGGTATGGAATGAGAATGGAATCCATGCTGTTATTTTGAATCTAACTTCTTAGGAAGTTTATTACATGTTATTTTCTTTAAATAGCAAGTTATATATTCAAATCCACCAGTGGGGACTAGCATTAATTTATATTCCTTCACTTAAGACCCATAGCTTTTTAAAAATTGATGTTGCAAAGCAGGAAACTGACTTCAAATACTTATCTAAAATGTTATCATTAAAAAATAAAGGCTATGGCATTTTGAAATAAAATATGTTTAAAAAACACATTTAGAATTATGAATTTTGGCTTTTTTTAATTAGGGCTTAAATTTATAGATATAACTAGAATTTATTGCAGTATAGTTTTCAGATTGTATTTTTCAAGTCCTTTAAAAATACATAAAAAAAACAAAAAGCAGTTAAAAAATACATGTGTTTTATATGTATTTCTTTGGCTTGAGAGGACCTTATTTGTAGTAAAATATAGAAGATAAAAGGAACAATCAGTCTTCATAATCTTCTTATATCTTTTCTGATAAATATTTTTCAAAATAATTTTTTGTGGCTTTCTCTTGGTCTTGAGAAAGTTTTTGTTCATTTTTTCCTATTGAATTTCAGTTTTCTTCTTAACCATAGATTTTATTGAAAAGGCTAACCCCTAAAATTTTGGTTCTTGTAAATATGATAGCCCCTCTATGTGTATGCATGCTTAAGAAGAATTTATAACACATGTGTGTAGATATATATATATATTCTCCAAACCAATTGATTTATTTTTTATTTATTTTTAATATAAATTTATTTTAATTAGAGTCTAATTACTTTACAATATTGTATTGGTTTTGCCATACATCAACACGAATCCGCCACAGGTTTACACATGTTCCCCAACCTGAACCCCCCTCCCACCTCCCTCCCCATACCATCCCTCTGGGTCATCCCAGTGCGCCAGCCCCGAGCATCCTATATCATGCATTAAACCTGGATTGGTGATTCATTTTACATATGATATTATACATGTTTCAATGCCATTCTCCGAAATCATCCCACCCTCACCGTCTCCCACAGAGTCCAAAAGACTGTTCTATACATCTGTGTCTCTTTTGCTGTCTCGCATACAGGGTTATTGTTACCATCTTTCTAAATTCCATATATATGCGTTAGTATACTGTATTGGTGTTTTTCTTTCTGGTTTACTCCACTCTGTATAATAGGCTCCAGTGCATTAGAACTAATTATTAGTTCTAATCTACCTCATTAGAACTGATTCAAATGAATTCTTTTTAATGGCTGAGTAACACTCCATTGTGTATATGTACGACATCTTTCTTATCCATTTGTCTGCTGATGGACATCTAGGTTGCGTCCATGTCCTAGCTATTGTAAACAGTGCTGCGATGAACATTGGGGTACGCGTGTCCCTTTCAATTCTGGTTTCCTTGGTGTGTATGCCCAGCAGTGGGATTTCTGGGTCGTATGGCACTTCTATTTCCAGTTTTTTAAGGAATCTCCACACTGTTCTCCATAGTGGCTGTACTAGTTTGCATTCCCACCAACAGTGTAAGAGGGTTACTTTTCCCCACACCCTCTCCAGCATTTATTGCTTGTAGACTTTTGGATCGCAGCCATTCTGACTGGCGTGAAATGGTACCTCATTGTGTTTTGATTTGCATTTCTCTGATCATGAGAGATGTTGAACATCTTTTCATGTGTTTGTTAGCCATCTGTATGTCTTCTTTGGAGAAATGTCTGTTTAGATCTTTGGCCCATTTTTTGATTGGGTCATTTATTTTTCTGGAATTGAGCTGCAGGAGTTGCTTGTATATTTTTGAGATTAGTTGTTTGTCAGTTGCTTCATTTGCTATTATTTTCTCCCATTCTGAAGGCTGTCTTTTCACTTTGCTTATAGTTTCCTTTGTTGTGCAGAAGCTTTTAATTTTAATTAGGTCCCATTTGTTTATTTTTGCTTTTATTTCCAATATTCTAGGAGGTGAGTCATAGAGGATCCTGCTGTGATTTATGTCAGAGAGTGTTTTGCCTGTGTTCTCCTCTGGGAGTTTTATAGTTTCTGGTCTTACATTGAGATCTGTAATCCATTTTCAGTTTATTTTTGTGTATGTTGTTAGAAAGTGTTCTAGTTTCATTCTTTTACAAGTGGTTGACCAGTTTTCCCAGCACCACTTGTTAAAGAGATCCTCTTTTCTCCATTGTATATTCTTGCCTCCTTTGCCAAAGATAAGGTGTCTATAGGTACGTGGGTTTATCTCTGGGCTTTCCATTTTGTTCCATTGAGCTATATGTCTGTCTTTGTGCCAGTACCATACTATCTTGATGTCTGTGGCTTTGTAGTAGAGCCTGAAGTCAGGCAGCTTGATTCCTCCAGTTCCATTCTTCTTTCTCAAGATTGCCTTGGCTATTGGAGGTTTTTTGTATTTCCATACAACTTGTGAAATTATTTGTTCTAGCTCTGTGAAAAATACCATTGGTAGCTTGATAGGGATTGCATTGATCTATAGATTGCTTTGGGTAGTATACTCATTTTCACTATATTGATTCTTCCGATCCATGAACACAGTATATTTCTCCATCTATTAGTGTCCTCTTTGATTTCTTTCACCAGTGTTTTATGGTTTTCTATATATAGATCTTTTGTTTCTTTAGGTAAGTATATTCCTAAATATTTTATTCTTTTCATTACAATGGTGAATGGAATTGTTTCCTTAATTTCTCTTTTGTTTTCTCATTGTAAGTGTGTAGGAATGCAAGGGATTTCTGTGTGTTGATTTTATATCCTGAAACTTTACTATGTTCATTGATTAGCTCTAGTAATTTTCTGGTGAAGTCTTTAGAGTTTTCTATGTAGAGGATCATGTCATCTGCTAACAGTGAGAGTGTTACTTCTTCTTTTCCAATCTGGATCCCTTTTATTGCTTTTTCTGCTATGATTGCTGTGGCCAAAACTTCCAAAACCATATTGAATAGTAGTGCTGAAAGTGGGCACCTTTGTCTTGTTCCTGACTTTAGGGGAAATGCTTTCAATTTTTCACCATTGAGGATAATGTTTGCTGTGGGTTTGTCATATATAGCTTTTATTATGTTGAGGTATGTTCCTTCTATTCCTGCTTTCTGGAGGTTTTTTTTTTTTTATCATAAATGGATGTTGAATTTTGTCAAAGGCTTTCTCTGCATCTATTGAGATAATCATATGGCTTTTATGTTTCAATTTATTAATGTGGTATATTACATCAATTGATTTGTGGATATTTAAGAATCCTTGCATTCCTGGGATAAAGCCCACTTGGTCATGATGTATGATCTTTTTAATGCTGTTGGATTCTGATCGCTAGAATTTTATTAAGGATTTTTGCATCTATGTTCATCAGTGATATTGGCCTGTAGTTTTTTTTTTGTGGCATCTTTGTCAGGTTTTGGTATGAGGGTGATGGTGGCCTCATAGAATGAGTTTGGAAGTTTACCTTCCTCTGCAGTTTTCTGGAAGAGTTTGAGCAGGATAGGTGTTAGCTCTTCTCTAAATTTTTGGTAGAATTCAGCTGTGAAGCCATCTAAACCTGGGCTTTTGTTTGTTGGAAGTTTTCTGATTACAGTTTCAATTTCTGTGCTTCTAATGGGTCTGTTAAGATTTCTATTTCTTCCTGGTTCAGTTTTGGAAAGTTGTACTTTTCTAAGAATTTGTCCATTTCTTCCAAGTTGTCCATTTTATTGGTATGTAATTGCCAATAGTAGTTTCTTATGATCCTTTGTATTTCTATGTTGTCTGTTGTGATCTCTCCATTTTCATTTCTAATTTTATTGATTTGATTTTTCTCCCTTTGTTTCTTGATGAGTCTGGCTAATGGTTTGTCAATTTTATTTATCCTCTCAAAGAACCAGCTTTTGGCTTTGTTAATTTTTGTTATGGTGTCTTTTGTTTCTTTTGCATTTATTTCTGCCCTAATTTTTAAGATTTCTTTCCTTTGACTAACCCTGGGGTTCTTTGTTTCTTCCTTTTCTAGTTGCTTTAGGTGTAGAGTTAGGTTATTTATTTGATTTTTTTCTTGTTTCTTGAGGTATGCCTGTATTGCTATGAACCTTCCCCATAGCCCTGCTTTTACAGTGTCCCACAGGTTTTGGGTTGTTGTGTTTTCATTTTCCTTTGTTTCTCTGCATATTTTGATTTCTTTTTTGATTTCTTCTGTGATTTGTTGGTTATTCAGCAGCGTGTTGTTCAGCCTCCATATGTTGGAATTTTTAATAGTTTTTCTCCTGTAATTGAGATTTAATCTTACTGCATTATGGTCAGAAAAGATGCTTGGAATGATTTCAATTTTTTTGAATTTACTAAGGCTAGATTTATGGCCCAGGATGTGATCTATCCTGGAGAAGGTTCCGTGTGTGCTTGAGAAAAAGGTGAAATTCATTGTTTTGGGGTGAAATGTCCTATAGATATCAATTAGGTCTAACTGGTCTATTGTATCATTTAAAGTTTGTGTTTCCTTGTTAATTTTCTGTTTAGTTGATCTATCCATAGGTGTGAGTGGGGTATTACAGTCTCCCACTATATTGTGTTATTGTTAATTTCCCCTTTCATACTTGTTAGCATTTGTCTTACATATTGTGGTGCTCCTATGTTGGGTGCATATATATTTATAATTGTTATATCTTCTTCTTGGATTATGTAGTATCCTTCTTTGTCTCATTTCACAGCCTTTGTTTTATTTTATTTTTTAATTTAATTTTATTTTAAAACTTTACATAATTGTATTAGTTTTGTCAAATATCAAAATGAATCCGCCACAGGTATACATGTGTTCCCCATCCTGAACCCTCCTCCCTCCTCCCTCCCCATACCATCCCTCTGGGTCATCCCAGTGCACTAGCCCCAAGCATCCAGTATCGTGCATCGAACCTGGACTGGCAACTCGTTTCTTACATGGTATTTTACATGTTTAAATGTCATTCTCCCAAATCTTCCCACCCTCTCCCTCTCCCACAGAGTCCATAAGACTGTTCTATACATCAGTGTCTCTTTTGCTGTCTTGTACACAGGTTTATTGTTACCATCGTTCTAAATTCCATATATATGCGTTAGTATACTGTATTGGTGTTTTTCTTTCTGGCTTACTTCACTCTGTATAATAGGCTCCAGTTTCATCCACCTTATTAGAACTGATTCAAATGTATTCTTTTTAATGGTTGAGTAATACTCCATTGTGTATATGTACCACAGCTTTCTTATCCATTCATCTGCTGATGGACATCTAGGTTGCTTCCATGTCCTGGCTATTATAAACAATGTTGCGATGTACATTGGGGTACTCGTGTCTCTTTCCCTTCTGGTTTCCTCAGTGGATCATAAGGCAGTTCTATTTCCAGTTTTTTAAGGAATCTCCACACTGTTCTCCATAGTGGCTGTACTAGTTTGCATTCCCACCAACAGTGTAAGAGGGTTCCCTTTTCTCCACACCCTCTCCAGCATTTATTATTTGTAGACTTTCAGCCTTTGTTTTAAAGTCTATTTTATCTGATATGAGTATTGGTACTCCTGCTTTCTTTTGGTCTATATTTGTGTGGAATATCTTTTTCCAGCCCTTCACTTTCAGTCTGTATGTGTCCCTTGTTTTGAGGTCAGTCTCTTGTAGACAACATATATAAGGGTCTTGTTTTTGTATCCATTCAGCCAGTCTTTGTCTTTTGGTTGGGGCATTCAACCCATTTATGTTTAAGGTAATTATTGATAAGTATGATCCCGTTGCCATTTGCTTTACTGTTTTGGGTTCGAGTTTATACACCCTTTTTGTGTTTCCTGTCTAGAGAAGATCCTTTAGCATTTGTTGGAGAGCTGGTTTGGTGGTGCTGAATTCTCTGAGCTTTTGCTTGTCTGTAAAACTTTTGATTTCTCCTTCGTATTTGAGTGAGATCCTTGCTGGGCACAGTAATCTGGGCTGTAGGTTATTTTCTTTCATCACTTTAAGTATGTCCTGCCATTCCCTCCTGGCCTGAAGAGTTTCTATTGAAAGATCATCTGTTATCCTTATGGGAATCCCCTTGTGTGTATTTGTTGTTTTTCCCTTGTTGCTTTTAATATTTGTTCTTTGTGTTGGATCTTTGTTAATTTGATTAATATGTGTCTTGGGGTGTTTTGCCTTGGGTTTATCCTGTTTGGGACTCTCTGGGTTTCTTGGACTTGGGTGATTATTTCCTTCCCCATTTTAGGGAAGTTTTCAACTATTATCTCCTCAAGTATTTTCTCATGGTCTTTCTTTTTGTCTTCTTCTTCTGGGACTCCTATGATTCAAATGTTGGGGCATTTAACATTGTCCCAGAGGTCTCTGAGATTGTCCTCATTTCTTTTAATTATTTTTTCATTTTTCCTCTGTGATTCATTTATTTCTATCATTCTATCTTCTATCTCACTAATCCTATCTTCTGCCTCCATATTCTACTATTTGTTCCCTCCAGAGTGTTTTTGATATCATTTATTGCATTATTCATTATATATTGACTCTTTTTTTTATTTCTTCTAGGTCCTTGTTAAACCTTTCTTGCATCTTCTCAATCCTTGTCTCCAGGCTATTTATCTGTGATTCCATTTTGTTTTCAAGATTTTGGATCATTATTCAGAATTCTTTATCAGGTAGATTCCCTATCTCTTCCTCTTTTGTTTGGTTTGGTGGGCATTTATCCTGTTCCTTTACCTGCTGGGTATTCCTCTGTCTTTTCATCTTGTTTATATTGCTGTGTTTGGGGTCGCCTTTCTGTATTCTGGCAGTTTGTGGAGTTTTCTTTATTGTGAAGTTTCCTCGCTGTGGGTGGGGTTGTATGGGTGGCTTGTCAAGGTTTCCTGGTTAGAGAAGCTTGTATCGGTGTTCTGGTGGGTAGAATTGGATTTCTTCTCTTTGGAGTGCAATGAAGTGTCCAGTAATGAGCTATGAGATGTCAGTGGTTTTGGAGTGACTTTGGGCAGCCTGTATATTGAAGCTCAGGGCTATGTTCCTGTGTTGCTGCAGAATTTGCATGGTATGTCTTGCTCTGGAATTTGTTGGCCCTTGGGTGGTGCTTGGTTTCAGTGTAGGTATGGAGGTGTTTGATGAGCTCCTGTCGTTGAATGTTCCCTGGAGTCACGATTTCTCTGGTGTTCTCAGGATTTGACTTAAGCTTCCTGCTTCTGGTTTTCAGTCTTATTTTTACAGTAGCCTCAAGACTTCTCCATCTATACAGCATCATTGATAAAACATCTAGGTTAAAGATGTAAAGTTTCTCCACAGTGACTGACACCCAGAGAGGTTCACAGAGTTACATGGATAAAAGAAGAGGGAGGAGGGAGATAGAGATGACCAGGATGAGATGAGGTAGAATCAAAAGAGGGGAGAGCAAGCTAGCCAGTAATCACTTCCTTATGTGCGCTCCACAGTCTGGACTGCTCAGAGATGTTCTCGGAGTTATACAGAGAAGAGAAGAGGAAGGAAGCAGACAGAGGTGGCCAGGAGGATAAAGGGGGGAATCAAAAGGAGCTAGATGGATCCAGCCAGTAATCAGTTCCCTAAGTGTTCTCCACCGTCCAGAACACATAGAGATTCACAGAGTTGGGTAGAGAAGAGAAGGGGGAGGGAGGAGATAGAGGCGACCTGGTAGAGAAAAAGGAGAGTCCAAAGGAGGAGAGAGCAGTCAAGCCAGTAATCTCACTCCCAAGTAAAAATGGGTACTGAAGATTGGGTTCTTAAAGGTACAAAATTGATAACAAATACCAAAAAGCAAAGATTAAAAATCTAGAGTAGAGGTTGGATTTTCAAAAATACAATATTAAAGAAAAAAAAAGTCAGAAAAATTATAAAATATATGTATGTGAAATTTGCTTTAAAAAATAGGGTCTCTTTTTTTGCAAAATAATAGTAGGTTATAAAAATGAAAATTAAAGGAGTAATAGAGGACTTAAAAATAAAAAAAAAATTTTTAATTAAAGAATGATAGAAAAAATAGTAAAAATATATCTAGGACTTTCTCTGGTGTTATTGTGGGCATTGTGGGGTCAGTTCATTTTCAGATAGTTCTTCGATCAGGCTTATATTTCTCAAGACCTATAGGCCCCTTCCTATGTAGTCAGTACTAACTACAGGATTTTAATCTATTGCACCTGTCACTTCCAAGAAGGTTCCCTCTGTTTTAGCTTCTTCTATTTGCTGGTCCCTTCAGTGTCTTAATTTCCATCCTGACGCAAGGGGGCGGTGGTGGAACTTTTTAAGGCTCACTTGTTCAGTGGTGCTGTTGGGAGGGAGGGACGCTGCAAACAAATAACACTGGCGTGTGCTTGCAGTGTCTCAGCGACACTGGGTTTGCCCCTGCTCACAGTGTGTGTGCTTTCCCTGTCTACACTGCTTAGGCTCTAGGTTGCTCTGCCGGGAACTTTCTGAGGCCGGCCCTGGATTGTATGCACCTCCCAGGTCTAAGCCACTCAGGTTCAGGTACTCGGGTAGTCCTCAGAGGCACAGACTTGGTTGGGCCTGCATTTTGTGCCCGTCCCAGGTCTGAGCAGCTCAGATGACCAGGTGTTTGGTGAGCGTGGTTGCTGTGACTTATCGCCTCCCCCATCCCTGGTGCTCAGTTTTCTGGGTGTACAACTGGCGCACCTTCTCAGGCGGATATTGACTGTCCAGAATCCCAAGAAGTCTTGGTTAGCAATGCAGCCTGCTTGCAATTTGGTAGATAACGCCTCTCTGGGGCCTCGATTGCCCCCTTCCGGCTCTGGCTACCCTCGCCTGCCTGTCTCCGGAGGGGGATGAGCCGGTCTGCAGCCGGCTAGCTATGCTCAGTCCTTAGTTCTGTGAGTGGGCCCGGAGGTGTCTTAGGTTAGGGCTTTTCACATGGTAGCTATCCCACAGTCTGGTTTGCTCTCCCAAGTTAATGCCCTCAGATTGCCCTTGGGGTATTAGGCCTGGTCCTTAATCTAGGCAGTGCAGCCCGCGCTTCCCTACCCAGCCCCCACTTGCTAGTGGTGGATACAGGCGTCTGTGCTGCTTCTCTGCTGGGGGAGTTATGGTTGGGCATGTAATCTGTGGGTTTTAATTATTTATTTATTTTTCCTCCTGGTTATGTTGCCCTCTGGATCCAAGGCTCGCCATAGATTCGTCAGTGAGAGTGTTTCCTGGTGTTTGGAAACCTCTCTTTTTAAGACTCCCTTCCCGGGACAGAAAGGACAATTGCACTCATCTCACATGCTAGTAAAATAATGCTCAAAATTCTCCAAGCCAGGCTTCAGCAATACGTGAACCATGAACTTCCAGATGTTCAAGCTGGATTTAGAAAAGGCAGAGGAACCAGAGATCAAATTGCCAACATCCGCTGAATCATCGCAAAAGCAGGAATGTTCCAGAAAAACATCTTATTCTGCTTTGTTGACTATGCCAAAGCCTTTGACTGTGTGGATCATAATAAACTGTGGAAAATTCTGAAAGAGATGGGAATACCAGAGCACCTGCCCAGCCTCTTGAGAAAGCTGTATGTAGGTCAGGAAGCAACAGTTAGAAGTGGACATGGAACAAACAGACTTGTTCCAAATAGGAAAAGGAGTACGTCAAGGCTGTGTATTGTCACCCTGATTATTTAACTTATATGCAGAGTACATCATGAGAAACGCTGGGCTGGAAGAAGCACAAGCTGGAATCAAGATTGCCAGGAGAAATATCAATAACCTCAGATATGCAGATGACACCATCCTTATGGCAGAAAGTGAAGAGGAACTAAAGAGCCTTTTGATGAAAGTGAAAGAGGAGAGTGAAAAGGTTGGCTTAAAGCTCAGCATTCAGAAAACAAAGATCATGGCATCTGGTCCCATCACTTCATGACAAATAGATGGGGAAACAGTGGAAGCAGTGTCAGACTTTATTTCTGGGGGCTCCAAAATCACTGCAGATGGTGATTGCAGCCATGAAATTAAAAGACGCTTACTCCTTGGAAGATAAGTTATGACCAATCTAGACAGCATATTCAAAAGCAAAGATACTACTTTTCCAACAAAGGTCTGTCTAGTCAAGGGTATGGTTTTTCCAGTAGTCATGCATGGATGTGAGAGTTGGACTGTGAAAAAAGCTTAGTGCCGAAGAATTGATACTTTTGAACTGTGGTGTTGGAGAAGACTCTTGAGAGTCCCTTAGACTGCAAGGAGATCCATCCAGTCCATTTTAAAAGAGATCAGTCCTGGGTATTCTTTGGAAGGAATGATGCTAAAGCTGAAACTCCAGTACTTTGAACTCCTCATGCGAAGAGTTGACTTATTGGAAAAAACTCTGATGCTGGGAGGGATTGGGGGCAGGAGAAGAAGGGGACGACAGAGGATGAGATGGCTGGATGGCATCACCGACTCGATGAATGTGAGTTTGAGTGAACTCTGGGAGATGGTGACGGACAGGGAGGCCTGGTGTGCTGCGATTCATGAGGTTGCAGAGTCAGACACGACTGAGTGACTGAACTGAACTCACAGGACGGAGCTCTGTCCCTACCTCTTTTGTCTCTCTTTTTATCTTTTATATTTTTCATACCTCCTTTCAAAGACGGTGGGCTGCTTTTCTGGGTGCCTGATATCCTCTGCTAGCATTCAGAAGTTGTTTTGTGGAATTTACTCAGCGTTCAAATGTTCTTTTGATGAATTTGTGGGGCAGAAAGTGGTCTCCCCATCATATTCCTCTGCCATCTTAGGACCGCCCCCTCCATGAGTTTCTGATGATGATTTTCATTTCCTTTTTTTACCATTCAGATAGTGCATTTTCTTATCTACTGTGATTTTTAGTCTTTTTTCTATTAGAGTGTTTGTATTTTCTTATTAATTTGTACGCATACTTTATTCCATATAGCAGTGCTTTGTTTTACATATGTATTGCAAATAACTTCTGTCCCATGAATTTGAATAATGTAAATTAGACATTCAAAGTATGCAAATTTCTATAGTCATTTTTGTTAATATTTTCTTTTCTAATGTTTTTGTTCTAGAAGTCTTATAGTCTTAAGTTTCCCATACCCTGAAGTCTTTATTTGGAATTCATATTGGAATATGGTATTCAGTAGTTTATTGATTTGTGATGCGGTTTCTCTCACATCTTTAAGTTGCCATGTGTATATTGATTTATTTCTGGACTTCCTATTATTTTCATGTGTTCAGGTATTGTAGTGTCATAATTTTACTCATTATTTGCTAGAGTGACCTACTTATTTATTCTTTTTTTAAGTCATGAACCCTAATGTACCTCTTCTATAGTAATATTTAAGGATTATTTTATTAGTTTTACTGAAAAATTCTATTAGAAGGCATATTGGAACATTATCTACATTATGAGTTAATTTGGGAAGAATTGTGATCTACTGTTCAAGAATTTGGAATAAGGTTTTATAATTTTCTTAAAATGATGGCTCAGACGGTAAAGCATCTGCCTGCCATGTGGGAGACCTGGGTTTGATCCCTGGGTTAGGAAGATACCCTGGAGAAGGAAATGGCAACCCACTCCAGTACTCTTGCCTGGAAAATTCCACAGACTGAGGAGCCTGGTAGGCTACAGTCCATGGGGTTGCAAAGAGTTGGACACCACTTTCACTTTGCTTTTATTATGTTTATTACTAGCTATTCATATTATTGTAAAAATATTGTTTTATACTAAAAACATTTAAATTATATTTTAATTAATTACTTATGGACATGAGCAGTGTTACTGAATTATCTTGAACTTCTTTCGACAACTTTTCCCAAATGTCATATTAGTTCTAAAAACGTGTATATTTTTTATTTTATACAATTACAGTGTCAGTAAGAAAGCTGTCTCCTTTTTTTCTTTTGGCATATAATTCTCATACCATACATTTAATCCATTTAAAGTGTACAGGCCAATAATTTTTAGTTTTTGCAGGGTTTTACAACTATTACCAAAATTACTTTTAGAACATTTTCATCAACTCCAAAAGAAGCCCTATAACTTTTAATAATCATTCTTCATTTATCTTTAGCTTTGCAGCCCAAGATCACCACCTATGGGCTTTCTCACTGTATAGATTTATCTGTTCTAAACATTTCATATTAATGAAATGAATTTTCATGGATTATAAGATCTTTCATGACTGACTTCCTTCACTTAGAATAATGTTTTCAAAGAGTTTATCCATGTTGCTGTATGTATCAGTACTTTATTATTTTTATAGTTGAATATACTCTATTATATAGATAATCTATATTTTATTTATCTCAATTAGATGGACATTTGTACTATAAATATGTGTGTTCAAGATTTTGTATATACATGTATTTTTATTTCTCATAGGTGTATACCAAGGAGTGAGATTACAAGGTCATGTGATAATTTTGTTTTTAAGCTTCTGAGGAACGGTCAGACTGTTTTCAAAAACATTTACATTCTAAACAGCACTGTCTGAGGGTTCTGATTTCTCTATGTCCTTGGCAACACTTACTATTGTCTTTTTGATTTTTAGGCATCTTTGTGGATGTGAGTGGCCTCATTGTTGTTTTTATTTTCATTTCTCTGAAGGTGAATAATTTTGGTCATCTTTTTATGTTATTGGCCATTTGCATATCTCTGAAGAAATATGCAATTTCTTTTGTGCATATTCTAGATACAAATCTCTTTTTATTTATATAATTTTAAACTATTTTTTTTAGTTCTCTGAGTTGTTTCTTACATCCTTAATGGTATTATTTGAACACAAAGTGTAAAACTTTTATATTTAACTTATCTACTTTTTCTTTTGTTGTCCATGCTTTTGAGCATTCTCAGATGCATCTCAGATGTGCATCTGAGAAACCATTGCTTAATCCAAGATCATGAAAATGATCCTTATGTTTTCTTCTAAGAGTTTTATTTCTTACATTTAGTTCTTTAATCCATTTTGAGTTAATTTTTAAATATGATGTTTGATAGGAATCCACTTGCATTGTTTTGCATGTGTTATTCCATTGTCCCAGTTCCATTTGATAAAAAAAAAGACTGTTCTTCCCCCACTGAATTTATCCTAGCATATTTATTTAAAATAAATTGCCTGTAAATATAAAGATTTATTTCTGGACCTCAGTTCTGTTCCTTTGATCTATACATTTATCCTTTATGCCTATATCACACTATATTGATTATTGTAGATTTGTAATAAATTTTGCAGTTAGGATTTGTGTGTCCTCAATATTTAGTCTTTTTTTTTTCAAGGTTAGCTTTTCTCTATCATTTACATTTCTATATGAGTTTTAGAATCAGCTTTTCCATTTCTTCTGGAAAAAAAAAAGCAAGCTGATATGGTTTTGATAGAGATTCTGTTGAATCAGATCAATATGGTGAGTGTTACCATCTTAACAATATTGTAACTCCAATTCATAAATAGGAGATGTTTCATTTATTTAGAACCTTCTTTAATTTCTTTCAGTAATGTGTTATAGTTTTCAGATTATAACTTTGCACTTCTTTGGATACATATATTTTAAAATATTTAATTATTTTTTCTGTTATTCTAAATGGAATTGTTTCTTAATTTCCTTTTTGTATGGTTCATTCCTAATGTTATGTATGCAATTAATTTTTCTATATTAGTCTTATATTTTGCAAACTACCTAAACAGATTGTTTCTGTAGGATTTTCTGTGTGTAAGATCATGTCATCTGTAAGTAGAACTCGTTTTCTTCCTTTCTAATTTGTATGTCTTTTATCTCCTTTTATTGCCTGTCACCCTAGCTAGAGTCTCTAGTATGAAGTTAAATAGAAAAAAAGAGAGAGTGGAAATCTATATCTTCTTCCTGATTTCAGGAGGAAAGGATTTGCTCTTAGGTGTGGTGTTAGCAATGAGCTTGTTGTTGATACACCTTATCAGTTAAGAAAATTCCCTTCTTTTCCTAGTGTGTTGAATTTTTTTTTTAATCATAAAATGGTGTTGGGTTTAGGCAAATAAATGCTTTTTATGTATCTATTGAAATGGTTATGTGGTATTTGTCTTTCATTTTATTGGTACAGCATATTACCTTGTTTTTTGGATGTTAGACCAACCTTATGCTGCTGGGGTATCTTTATTTTTATCTGACGTTAGTATAATAAGTGTAATATTTTTATCTGATCTTAATGATAAATGATAGTGATAATGATAGCCTTAAAGAATGAGTTCAGAAGTGTTCCCTCCCTTACATTTTTGGAGTAATTTGAACAGAATTAGTATGAAATCTTTTAAAATGTTTGGTAGAATTCACCAGTGAAACCATCTGGTCTGGGAATTTTCTGTGTTGGGAGAATTTAATAGCTGATTAAGTTCACTTATCATGGGTTGAGATTTTCTATTTATTCTTGAGTCAGTTTAGGTATTTTGTATGTTTCAGAATTTGTACTTTTCATCTTAGTTATCTAATTTGTTGGACAATTGTTTATAGTATTCTTCAGTCATCTTTTAAATTTCTGTATGGTTAGTAGTACTGTCCTTACAAGTCACTTGCATTCTTTCTTTTAATTCTGTTGCTGTCTTCAAAAGAGTCAGCTTTAGAGTTAGTTGAATATATTGTATGCCTTTAAAAGTATTTCAACAATAATCTTCATTATTTCATTGCTTCCTTCTCCTTTTGGATCACTCAGCTATACTTTTCTGTTTCCCTAAGCTATAAAATTGCATTGTTGGTTTTAGATATGTCACCTTTTTTAGTATAGGCATTTAAGTTTCCTTCTGACCTTTGTTACATCCTGTGAGTTTTGGCATGTTATGTTTTTGTTTTCATTTGTATCTGGATATTTTAGGATTTTCTTGTGGTTTCTTCTTTGATCAATTGGCTCTTCAAGAGTGTATTGTTTAATTTCCATGTGTTTTGAATTTTTCAGTTTTCCTTCTGTTAATTGAGTTTTAGCTCCATCTACTGTGCTCAGAGAAGATGCTTTGTATGATTTTAATGTTTTAAAATTTATTGAGAGATGTTTTTTGACTTGAAATATGGTCTGATATGTTGAATGTTCCATTTGTAATTAAGAAAAATATGTATTTTGCTGTTTGGGGGTAGAGTGAACCATATACATCTGTTAAATATACTTGTTTCATAGTGTTTTATTGGTCTTTTTATCCTTACTGCTCACCTATCTAGAGGTTCTACCATTATTTAAAGTGGACTATTGAATTACCCATCTATTAATATAAAACTATTCTTTCTGTTCTGTCCTTTGTATAATTTAGGGCTTTGGTTTTGGTGCATGTATATTTACAGTGGTTACATCTTGATGAATTGACTTGACTCATTGATTAATATCTAATGCCCTCTTTGGCCTCTTATTGGAGAAGGAAATGGCAACCCACTCCAGTATTCTTGCCTGGAGAATCCCAAGGACGGAGGAGCCTGGTGGGCTGCTGTCTATGGGGTCGCACAGGGTCGGACACGACTGAAGCGACTTGGCCTCTTGTAACTGTTTTTGACTTAGTCTTTTTTGTCCAGTATTCTTACATTCATCCTAGTTCTGTTTTGGTTATTATTTTCATGAAGTACTTTTTCTCATTCTTTGATTTTCATTTTTTTGTGTCTTTGGATCTGATAGTCTGTTCTAAAAGAACATAGTTGTATAATATTTTCTTTATTCTATCTCTGTCTTTTGATAGAATTTAATCTGTGTGCACTTAAAGTAATTACTAGTAAATAAAGATTAACTTCTGCCACTTTATTGCCTGTTTGGTCTATGTCTTCTACATTTTTTTTGTCCCTCGTTTCCTGTATTACTGTCATCCTTTGTGTTTAGTTGATTTTTTTTGTAATGGCACATTTTGATTCCCTTCTCATTTTTGGGTATATGTTCTTTTGATATTTTTTTGTGGTTACCATCAAGATTATATTTATCATCCCAAACTTATAACAATGTAATTTGAATTGATACTAACTTATCTTCAATAACATAGAAAACTCTTCTGCTTTGTTGCTTTTTCCCTCTGTTTCAAGTTATTTTTGTCACCAGTTACATCTTTATAAAATGTGTGCTCTGCAATGTAGATTTATAACTTTATATTTTTGGCTCTGAAATTATATACAAAATAAAAATTAGAGTTAAAACCAAATATACAACAATACTGCAGTTTATATTTGCCATGTATTTACCTTTACTGGAGCCTTTATATTTTCAGATGGTATTGAGTTACCATTTTACATTCTATCTGAGGTATTTCCATTAGCATTTCTTATAGGTTAGATTTCATAATGAACTCCCTCAGCTTTTGTTTATCTGTGAATGTCTTAATTATGCTCTGATTTTGAAGGACAGTTTTGCTGGGTATAGAATTCAACCTTGACATTTTTTCTTTCAAAACTTTAAATATATCATTTAAATATATATCATTGCCTTCTGACTGATGATTTCTGATGAGAAATCAGGTGTTACTCTCACTAATGAGCCCTTGTGACTAGACACTCATAATTCTCTTTTTGTTTTTGGCTGATTTTAAAAAGTTTAATTGTAGTGTATCTTAGTGTGGGTCTCTTTCTGTTGATCTTACTTGGAGTTTGTTGTGGCCGTTGGCTTTATAGATACATGTATTTCATCAGAATTGAGAAGTTTTTGGCCCTTGTTTCTGCCACCACCCCCTCCCCCCCCCCACCTTCTGTCTCTTTTCTTTTTGGGACTCCCAAATAATGTACATTTTTGTCTGTTAATAGTGTCCCACTGTTCTCTTAGACTCTATTCAATTTTCTTCATTCATCTTTCTGCTCCTCAGATTCAGTAAATTCACTAGTTCTATCTTTTAGTTTGCTCACATGGTTGACCCCTCTGGTGAATTATGCATTTCGATTATTTTAATTTTTACCTCTAGAATTTGATTCATGTTTATAACCTCAGGCTCTTTATTGATATTTGTTTGGTTTATATTAATACATTGTTTTTCTGGTTTCCTCAATTCTTTTACTTATTTTTCTTTAAGTATACTAGAGATAGTTTTAACGTTTTAAAGTTTTAAAGTTTTGCCTTGTAGATCTGATATCTGAGCTTCCTCAGGAATTGTTTCTGTTACTTTTTGTGTTGCTTTGAATATGCCACATTATCTGGTTTCTTTGTATGCTTTGTAACCTTTTCTTGTTCTTGAAAGTTGGGCATTTGTGGTAACAAATATATGATAATGCTGGAAATCAGATCCTACCCCTTCCCAAGACTTTGCTGCTTTAACTGCTGGAGGCTATGGTAGTCTTTTTGTTTAGTGCTTCAGTTTATTTTTGTAAAGTGTTTATTCTTTACTGTATTCAGTTATTGAAGTCTTTGTCCTTTAGCTTTTGTCTCCTCCTTTTGTGACCGAATTTCACCTTGACTGCCAACTGCTAAAATGAAAAAAACAAAAAGAAAAAAATCACACACAGAGATTCAAAACAAGTTCCTTTCCCAGTCCTTGTAGATGGCTAATAGAGCATTCCTTTAATACTTACCCAGATTTGCACTGAGCTCAGGGGTTATCCCAAAGTAAAGTGCCTCTGGATTTTGTGAATATGCATCTCTCTCTGAAGATATGTGTGGACTTATAAACTCTCCCATGTGAAAGGGTATTTTTGAATGTCTTAATTTCCCAAAGAATTTCCCACGACATTTAGTCTGCGACTTAGGCATCCTATTGCATATTGTAACCAGTCATCTTTTGCCCTGTGCAAAGGCACTTGAGCCATGATAAGATGGTTGGATGGCATCACCAACTCAATGGATGTAAGTTTGACAAAGCTCTAGGAGTTGGTGATGGATAGGGAATCCTGGCATGCTGCAGTACATGGGGTTGCAAAGAGTCGAACACGACTGAGCGACTGAAGTGAACTGAACTCCACTTTTCCAGTCTGTGTTCAGAGTCTGGTCAGAGATAATCCCTTTGCATCCTTTTGGTCACCACTAGACCAGTTATAATAGACACATACAGTAATTTGCTAGCAAAGTTTTTTTTCTGCTCTTTCCCAAACCAGAAAAGACCACCTACTGGGAACACTGGCTACTGCCACAATATGAATTATACTGTTTTAAAATTCTTGGATTTTAGATGGCTAGTGTGTCAATACAAAGAAATAGAGGAAAACAACAGAACGGGAAAGACTAGAGATCTCTTGAAGAAAATTAGAGATACCAAGGGAACATATCATGCAAAGATGGGCTCGATAAAGGACAGAAATGGTATGGACCTAATAGAAGCAGAAGATATCAAGAAGAGGTGGCAAGAATACACAGAAGAACTGTACAAAAAAGACATTCATAAAGACATTCATAACTCAGATAATCATGATGATGTGATCACTCACCTAGAGCCAGACATCCTGGAATGTGAAGTCAAGTGGGCCTTAGAAAGCATCACTATGAACAAAGCTAGTGGAGGTGATGGAATTCCAGTTGAGCTGTTTCAAATCCTGAAAGATGATGCTGTGAAAGTGCTGCACTCAATATACCAGCAAATTTGGAAAACTCAGCAGTGGCCACAGGACTGGAAAAGCTCAGTTTTCATTCCAATCCCAAAGAAAGCAAAGCTAAAGAATGCTCAAACTACCTCACAATTGCACTCATCTCACACGCTAGCAAAGTAATGCTCAAAATTCTCCAAGCCAGGCTTCAGGATTACGTGAACTGTGAACTTCCAGATGTTCAAGCTGGTTTTAGAAAAGGCAGAGGAACCAGAGATGAAATTGCCAACATTCACTGGATCATCGAAAAAAGCAAGAGAGTTCCAGAAAAACATCTATTTCTGCTTTATTGACTATGCTAAAGCCTTGGACTATGTGGATCACGGTAAACTGTGGAAAATTCTGAAAGAGATGGGAATACCAGACCACCTGACCTGCCTCTTGAGAAACCTATATGCAGGTCAGGAAGCAACTGTTAGAACTGGACATGGAACAACAGACTGGTTCCAAATAGGAAAAAGAGTATGTCAAGGCTGTATATTGTCACTCTGCTTACTTAACTTATATGCAGAGTACATCATGAGAAATGCTGGGCTGGAAGAAGCACAGGCTGGAATCAAGATTGCCGGGAGAAATATCAATAACCTCAGATATGCAGATGACACCACCCTTTTGGCAGAAAGTGAAGAGGCACTAAAGAGCCTCTTGATGAAAGTGAAAGAGGAGAGTGAAAAAGGTTGGCTTAAAGCTCAACATTCAGAAAACGAAGATCCTGGCATTTGGTCCCATCACTTCATGGAAAGTAGAGGGGGAAACAGTGGAAGCAGTGTCAGACTTTATTTTTCTGGGCTCCAAAATCACTGCAGATGGTGATTGCAGCCATGAAATTAAAAGATGCTACTCCTTGAAAGGAAAGTTATGACCAATCTGCTACTACTGCTGCTAAGTTGCTTCAGTCGTGTCCGAATCTAGATAGCATATTAAAAAGCAGAGACGTTACTTTGCCAACAAAGGTTCGTCTAGTTAACGCTGTGGTTTTTCCAGTGGTCATGTATGGATGTGAGTTGGACTGTGAAGGAAGCTGAGTGCTGAAGAATTGATGCTTTTGAATTGTGGTGTTGGAGAAGACTCTTGAGAGTCCCTTGGACTGCAAGGAGATCCAACCAGTCCATTCTAAAGGCGATCAGTCCTGGGTGTTCATTGGAAAGACTGATGCTAAAGCTGAAACTCTAATACTTTGGCCACCTCATGGGAAGAGTTGACTCATTGGAAAAGACTCTGATGCTGGGAGGGATTGGGGGCAGGAAGAGAAGGGGACAATAGAGGATGAGATGGCTGGATGGCATTACCGACTCGATGGACACTAGTTTGAGTAAACTCCGTGAGTTGGTGATGGACAGGGAGGCCTGGTGTGCTGCGATTCATGGGGTTGCAGAGAGTTGGACACGACTGAACGACTGAACTGAACTGAACTGAACTGAGTGTACTGAGAATAAGCTGTGGAAGGCCTTATAAAAAATTCAAGAATATTTTATCCATTTTTTAAGTTACCTTTTTCTTGGTTCAACGTTTTCTTTATTATTGTAAAATTTTGAGTTTTCCAACATTGGTTTTGGACAGTTTCTACTATTTTTTGCAAGTTTTTTCAGGCAAGAGTGCTCGGAGCTACATACTCAGCATTATGCAAGTGTTACTCATTGCCTTCGTTTATAAATGGGTTAGTATTTTTACTGGATATACTATTACTGGATATAGTATTCCTGTTGGCAATAGATATAGTATTCTGGATACTCTATCCAGCTATGGTATTCTAGATATATAGTATTACTGGATATAGTAATCTGTGTTGGCAGTGTTTTTCTTTGAGCATTTTTAATATGCTATCTCTGTCTGTAGTCTCCATTATTTTTGAAGAAAAGTCAGTTGCTAATATTATTGAAGTGTATTGGAAATAATGAGTCATTTTCTCTTTTGGTTTGTAACAGATTCTCCTTGTCTTTGGCTTTTAGCATTTTGACCATGATGTGTCTATTCATGATCATCTCTGTTTATATATAGTACTTAGAGAGTTTGTAGTGTTTCTTGGATGTATAGATTAATGTTTTTCATCATTGTTTGGTAGTTTTCAGCCATTATTTCTTGGAGTATTTTTTCTGTTCCTTATTCTATTGCCTCTCCTTCTGATTATGTCCCATTATTTCTCTGTGTCTATTCATTTTTATTATTTTTTGATATATCTTCAAATTTTTTGTTCTTATTCCTACCAATTCATATTAAAAGTTGAGCTCTTCTGGTAAGGTTAATATATATATATATTTTTTTTTTCATTTTAGTCACTGTGCTTTTTTAGTACCAGATCTTCCATTTGAATGTTTTAAAATATATACTTTTTTGGTATTTGCTATTGGATAAGACTGTCATTTTAGTGTTTTGAAAAAGATATGGTACTTTTAAAAGCATGATTTTCTTTTGCTTTTTAAGTATACTTATAATGTCTCTTGAAATCTATTTGAAATCTGGTATCTGAATTTTCTCATGGACAGTATCTGTTGCCTGGTTTCTTTCCGTTTTATGAATGATGCTTGTCTCTTTCTTGCATGTTATAATTTTTTGGTTGAAAAATGTACATTTAAAGTTATATTCTGTAAAGTTAGCACCATCACAAATGAAAAGCTATCTATGTCTTTCACCTTCAATATACAACTACTAAAACATCCACAGCACAACAAAGATGTCTGTGTTCAGTACATAAGGATGCTGGAGAATTCTGCATATCTGTGCACTAAAGATGGTTGGATTGGAAAATATGGAGGATGCAGAACGAAGGGAACAGTGGAGGCATGCTTGCAGTCCTGGTCTATAAACACCAGCACCTGTGCCCACAATCTCAGAGAATCTGACAGTGACAGAGGAGGTGATGCACATGATGCTATCTTCCTGGCCACAGTGGTGCCTGCAGCCACAAGAAACTGGGCAGCAGTGATAGTGAGGCCTTACTCTTGCCCTTCACTTGCACATCTGCAGCAGTGCAGCTTACGACACTGAATGCTACAGAGGTACCCGCAGGAAAATTACAGCACTGGACACCACAGAGTCACCCACAGGAAAGTTATAACACTGGATACCATGGAGGCATCTGCAGGACCCTGCCTCCTCCTGCCTCTTCCCTCATCGTTGTGCAACCTGCAATTCAGGATCCCAGATATGAGGGAATAGCCCACCATCCCAGTGCCCCAGGCAGCAGCAACTATGACACTTGTGGAAGCAGGGCACCAACGACCCTAGAGACACGAGAAACAATAATGAAGGCACAGGGCCACACAGAGGGAGAGGAGCATGGAAAATGCAGACTCTCAGATACACCCAGAGGCATCTCAAGTAAGAGAAGCCCAAAACTTGTATTATATCACCACCTACTGGAAATTAAAAGAAAGACTTCTAATTTCTGACCTGTTGAATTGTTAGAGTAAAGCAGAAAGGTGTTCCCTACTTCTGTGTGTCAGCAGAGGAAAAACTGATCGAGCACCATGAAAAACCACAGTAACACTTTACCACAAAAAGAAAATGACAATTCCCCAGAAACTAAGCTTAAAAATCACGGAGCATTGCAATCTGATTGATAGAGAATTCAAAATAGCTGTCATGAAGAAGCTCAACTAGTTAACACAAAAACTCAGAAAGGTAGTTCATTGAGCTCAGGAATAAAGTTAATGAACAGAAGGAATACTTTACCAAAGATTTTAAAACTAAAAAAGAAACAGAAATTATAGAACTTAATAACTCAGTAAATGATATGAGGAATGCATTATAAAGTGCTGGATACAGAGCAGATCATAGTGAAGAGATAATTAGTGAGCTCAAAGATGGAAATTAAGAAATAATGTAGTAGAAGAAGAAAAAGGATTGAGATATGAAAAAATGAGAAGATTCTAAAATAGTTATTCAACTCTTTTAGAAGGGCAACATTAGGGTAATGGGTATACCAGAAGGAGAAAAGAAGGAGAAGGGAGCAGAAAATTTATCTGTGATAGCTAAGAGCCTCCCAAAGAGGAGGGAAAGAACTGGGTATACAAGACCAGGAGGCTAAGAGAATAATTACCTCAATGCAAAAACCTTGTCTAAGACACATTTTATTAAATTTTCAAAAGTCAATGACAAAATTTTGAAATTCAGCCAGGAAAAAGAAAAGGATGGTAACCTACCATGGCCAATCTAGACAGCATATTAAAAAGCAGAGATGTTACTTTGCCAGCAAAGGTCCGTCTAGTCAAAGCTATGGTTTTTCCAGTAGTCATGTATGGATGTGAGAGTTGGATTATAAAGAAAGCTGAGCACAGAAGAATTGATGCTTTTGAACTGTGGTGTTGGAGAAGACTCTTGAGAGTCCCTTGGACTTCAAGGAGATCCAACCAGTCCATCCTAAAGGAAATCAGTCCTGAATGTTCACTGGAAGGACTGATGTTGAAGCTGAAACTCTTAATACTTTGGCCACCTGATGCAGAGAGCTGACTCATTTGAAAAGACCCTGATGTTGGGAAAGATTGAAGGCAGGAGGAGAACGGGACAGCGGAGGATGAGATGGTTGGATGTCATCACTGACTCAATAGACATGAGTTTGAGTAAACTCCGGGAGTTGGTGATGGACAGGAAGGCTTGGCATGCTGCAGTCCATGGGGTCGCAAAGACACTATTGAGTGACTGAACTGAATTGAACGCAACCTCCAGGGGAACCTCTTTAAGGCTCTCAGGAGATTTCTCAGTAGAAATCCTACAGTCTGGAGGGATTGGAATAACAAGTTCAAAATACTGGAAGACAAGAACTCTTACCCAAGAGTACTCTATCCAGCAAAGTTATCATTTAGCTATGAAGGAGAAATAAAGGTTTTCCAAGACATGTAAAAGCTCAGGGCGTTCATCAAAACTAGACCTGTTGTACAAGAAATGTTGAAAAGTGTTCTTCTATCAGAAATAAAAAGGCAAGGGTACACGTATTTTAGCAGGGGATAAATAGAATCAGAAAAACTTAACTCTATTTGAATAGGCTTCTAAATACTGTATTATAGCAGAAACATTAAAGGGGAAAAAATAACTATAGCCACTTGCAGTTTGGTAAAAACTCAGAACATATAAAGGGATAATTTGAGACAGTAAAAACAAAAGGGAAGAGGAAAAGGATGTAATCCATAGACATAAATGAAGATGCTATCAACAGAAAAAAAGAGGATTTTTAACCACTGAGATATTTTATACCAAACCCACAGTAAACACAAAATATAAATCTACAGCAGAGACATGAAAATGAACAAAGAATAAACGAGAAAAGCATCACAGAAAACCAGCAAACCAAAACAGCAGACATAAATACAAAGTAAAAGAAATGATGGAGATATAAAACAACCAGAAAACAAAAAGTAAAATGGCAGTACTTAGTTTTCATCTATCAATTATAATTCATGTAATGGATTGAATTCACCAGTCAAAAGACACAGAGTAACCGGATGCATTAAAAAATAAGACTATATGCTGTCTCTAGAAGACTCACCTCAGTTCTAAAGACAAATGCAAGGTCAAAGTGAAGGGATTGAATATGATACTCCAAGCAGATGATATTCAAAGGAAGTTGATGTAGACATACTCATATCAGACAAAATATACTTGAAGTCAAAAAAAGTAATGAGACGAAATTGAACAGTATATAATGATAAAGGGGACCATTCATCAAGAAGATACAACACACACACACACACACACACACACACACACACACACACACATATCTAACATAGAAAGCACCAGAGTGTATGTGAAACAGTTACTAACAAGCCTAAAAGGAGCAATTGACTGTAACACAATAGTAGGGGACTTCAATACCCAATTTACATTGACGGATAGTTCATCCAGACAAAATTCAACAATGATACAACGGTCTTAAATGATGCATTAGACCAGATGGATTGGATAGATTTGTTCAGGATATTCAGTCCAAGTGCAGCAAAATGCATATTCTTCTCAAGTACACATGGAACTTTTCTCAAGTTTAAACCGTATATTGAAACCAGTAAACCACCTGGGAAATCAATTAAATGGAGAATAAAAAGACAGTAGGAAAAAAGATCAATGAAATTAGATAGCTCCTTGAAAAGATAAAATCAGCAAATCTTTAGTTATACTCTTTAAGGAAAAAAAAAGACAAAACTCTAGAAAATATAGAAATGAGTGAGGAGACATAACAATGAATACCACAGAAATATGAAGGATTGTAAGAGAATATTATGAACAGCTCTATGCCAACAAATTGAACAAACTAGATGAAATGGACAAATTCTTAGAATTATACAACTTCCAAGATCGAATCATGAAGAAATAGAAAATCTTAATAGACCATATCACTGTAAAGAAATTGAAACGATAATCAGAAAGCTCTCCAGATCTGGATGACTTCACAGATAAATTCTGCCAACCATTCAAAGAAGATTTAGTATCTATTCTTCTCAGACTCTTCCGAAAAACTGAAGAGGGGATTATGATTCCTAACTCATTTTATGAGGCTAACTCCACTCTTATACAAAAACCACATAAAGACAACACACAGAAAAAGAAAATTACAGGCCAATATCTCTGATGAACATAGATGCAAAATTTCTGAATTAAAGTATTAGCAAGTCAAGTAAAACAGTACATTAAAAGAATCATCACCATGATCAAGTGGGATTTATCCCAGGATATAAAGAAGTTTCAACATCTGCAGATCAATCAATAGGATATCACATTAACAAAATGAAGGATGAAAATCATAATTATCTCAATAAATGCAAAAAAGGCATTTGACAAGATTCAGTGCTCATTTGTGATTAAAAAAAAACACCTCTCAACTAAATGGTTATAAAAATGACATACCTCATCATAATAAAGTTGTAAATGACAAATCCACATCTAACATCATACTCAATGGTGAAAAACTAAAAGTTCTGTCTCTAACATCAGGACCAGAACAAAGGCTACTCTTGCCACTGTTATTCAACATAATATTGGAAGTCCTAACAAGAGCAATTAGGCAAGAAAAAGAAATAAAAGGAGTCCAAATGGAAAGAAAGAAGTAAAAGTGTCACTGTTTGTGGATGACATGATTTTATAAAATGATAAAGAAAAAACTCTACAAAAAAAGCTATTAGAAAAAATAAATATGACAGAGTGGCAGGGTACAAAATCAACATACAAACCTGTGTTGCATTTATATATGTGAACAAAGATCTAGTAGAAAGAGAAATGAAGAAAACCAGTTTTATTTATAATCAAAACAAAAGAATGAAATACTTAGGAATAAATTAAACCAAAGGTATAAAAGACCTGAACATTGTTAAGAAATTGGAAAAAATACATAAATTAAAAAATATTCTTTGCCTATGAGTTGGAATGATTAACATTGTTAAAATATCCATATGACCTAAAAATATATAAGTTCAATTCAATCCATTTCAAAATCACAAGAACATTTTTGACACAAACAACAAAAATTTCTTAAATTTATAATGGAACCACTAAAGACCTTGAATAGCTAAAGCAATCCTGAGAAAAAAGAACTAAGCTATTGGTATCACAGTCCATGATTTCACCTAGACTACAAAGCCATAGTAATCAAAACAGGATGGTATTTTCAGAGAAACAGACACATACATCGGTGGAATAGAATTTAGAACCCAGAAATAAACACACACTTATACAGGCAATTAATAGACAACAAAGGAACAATGAAAATACAATGGAAAAAGGATAGCCTTTTCAATAAATGATGTTGGGAAGCCTGGACAGCCACATGGAGGAAAAAAAAAGTGAAACTAGACCACTGTCTCATACCATACACACACAAAAGAAAAGTGGATTAAAATTTTAAATGTAAGTCATGAAATCATAAAACTTTGAGGATAACTTGGGTGGTATGCTCTTTGACACTGGTCTTAGCAATGTCATTCTGGATATGTCTTTTCAGGTAAGGGAAGTAAAAGCAAAAATAAATTGTACTGAAGGTCCATCTGGTCAAGGCTATGGTTTTTCCAGTAGTCATGTATGGATGTGAGAGTTGGACTATAAAGAAAGCTGAGCACAGAAAAATTGATGCTTTTGAACAGTGGTGTTGGAGAAGACTCTTGAGAGTCCCTTGGACTGCAAGGAGATCCAACCAGTCCATCCTAAAGGAGGTCAGTCCTGGGTGTTCATTGGAAGGACTGATGTTGAAGCTCAAACTCCAATATTTTGGCCACCTGTTGCGAAGCGCTGACTCATTTGAAAGACCCTGATGTTGGGAAAGATTGAAGGCAGGAGGAGAAGGGGATGACAGAGGATGAGATGGTTAGATGGCATCATTGACTCAATGGACATGAGTTTGGGTAAACTCTGGGAGTTGGTGATGGACAGGGGGGCCTGGCATGCTGCAGTTCATGGGGTCGCAAAGAGTTGGATACGACTGAGCAACTTAACTGAACTACATCATCCTAAAAAGCTTTTGCATAGCAAATGATACCATCTACAAATGAAAGACAATCTACTGAATGTAAAAGATATCTACAAATGATATATTTGATAAAGGATAAAATCTAAAAATATACAGAACTCATACAACTCAACAAGATATAAACAACCCAGTTAAAAATGGACAAACTACCCAAATAAACATTTTCTCCAGGAAGACGTATATATGGACAACAGGCATATGAAAAGTTGATCAACATCACTAATTATTACAGAAATGCAAATCAAAACTACAGTGAGGTATCACCTCACTCCTTGTAGAATAGCTCTTTTTCAAAATAAAAGAAATAATAAGTACTGTTAAGGATGTTGAGAAAAGGGAAGTCTTATATTTCTTGTTGGGAATGTAAATTGGCAGCCACTGTGGAAAACAGTATGGAGATTTCAAAAAGTTAAGAATAGAACTGCCATATGATTCAGCTATCCTGCTTCTGGGTATTTGTTTAAAGAACACAAAGGCACTAATTAAAAAAGATATGTACCACTATGTTCATTGTGGCACTGTTTATAATAGCTAAGATATGAAAACAACCTGAGTCTGTATCAGCCAATGAATGGATAAAGAAGATATGGTATACATATGTGCATATGTACACACACACACAGTAGAATACGACTCAGCTGTCAAAAACATGAAATCTTACCATTTGTGACAATACGGATGAACCTTGAGGTTATTATGTAAGTAAGGCAGTCTAATGGAGAAAGAAAAACACCGTATGATTTCACTGATTTGTAGAATATAAAAAGACAAAAATAAAATAAATAAACAGAAACAAATCCATAAATTCAGAGAACAGAGTAGTGCTTTACTGGAGAAAGTTGTGTGTGTGTGTGGGGGGGGTGTGAACTGGATAAAAAGGATTAGCCACTTCATCCCTTCTCTTGCCTCCCTTTCCTCCTGTCTTTCCTTCTGTCTATCTCTTTCTTCCATCCATGCACAAACCTACTGATATATATATATATATACCTGTACTTCTTAAATTCCCATTTATTAGAAAAGAGTAATTGTGTATATATATATATATGTAATATATATGTATAATATGTAATTATATGTATTATACATATATATTACATATATATTATATGTATGTATGTATATTAGACACATATATTACATATATTATATGTATGTATATATATTATACATATATTACATATATATTATATGTATGTATGTATGTATATATGTGTAATATATATATATATATACAATTACTCTTTTCTAATAAATGGGAATTTAAGAAGTACAGGTATACCTCAGAGATGTTTTGGGTTTGGTTCCAGACTGCCACAATAAAGTGAATATTGCAGTGAAGTAAGTTACACAAATTTTTTGGTTTCCCAATGCATATAAATGTTATATTTATGCTATACTGTAGTCTGTTAAGTGTGCAAGCATTATGTCTAAAGCAACAATTTACAAACCTTATTTTAAAACACTTTATTCCTAAAGAAGTCTAACCATCATCTGAGCCTTTAGGAAGTTGTAGTGCTGTGCTTAGTCTCTTAGTTATGACTGACTCTTTGCGATCCCATGGATTGTAGCCCACCAGACTCCTCTGTTCATGGGATTCTCCAGGCAAGAATATTGGAGTGAGTTGCCATGCCCTCCTCCAGGGGATCTTATCAACCCAGGGACTGAACCCAGGTGTTCTGTAATCCACAGGTGGATTCTTTACTGTCTGAGCCAAGAGGGAAGAAGTAAGTTGTAGTAACATCAAATATCATTCATCACAGATCACCGTACCAAATATAATAATAATGAAAGAATTGAATTACCAAAGTGTAACAGAGATATGAAGTGAGCAAATGTTGGAAAAATTACATTGATAGACTTGACGAAAAATTGCCACAGTCCTTCAATTTGTAAAAAAAAAATGCAGTATCAGTGAAGTGCAATAAAAGGAAACATGATAAAATGAAATACGCATGTACTTGCAGTGTTATCTTGGCTAAAACCCAGTATTTTTCTCTTCAAAAATTCATTCAAGTTACTACACAGTGAATATATGGAGTATGAGAGCATTTCTAGAGTATAATAGATTTTTAGTGCTTGACCTAAAATTTGTTGCTCAGTTTTGGATTGGAAATAATGAATGTATGATGTATTTTTGATAGCTCAGTTGGTAAAGTATCCACCTGCAACACAGGAGACCCTGGGTTCAATTCCTGGGTCCAGAAGATCACTGGAGAAGGGATAGGCCACCCACTCCAGTATTCTTGGGCTTCCCTTGTGGCTCAGCTGGTAAAGAATCTGCCTGCAATGTGAAAGATCTGGTTTGATCCCTGAATTGGGAAGATCCCCTGGAGAAGGGCAAGGCTACCCACTCCAGTATTCTGGCCTGGAGAATTCCATGGACTGTATAGTCCATTGGTTTGCAAAGAGTCAGACACGACTGAGCGATGTTCACTTTTTCACTTTCTAGTTTTAGATAAAATATTTATTTAATACTTTATGAAAATAATTTAGATTTTATATTTTTGAAAAAAAGTAACATCAATTTTAAAATTGTTTCAAAGTGAAAACACAGTTTACAAAATTATCATGAGGAAAAGGCAAGGTTTGAAGAACTTTAGGTGAACTTTCACCACAGTAAGTGAACTCAGCATGATTTGAATCTGAAACATTATAAACTTATTATTATTATTTTTTTGCTGCACCATTTTTTTCTTCTCTGAGTGTGTTTATGTATCTGCATTTAAAATTAAGGCAATAATAAAATATCGGCTATTGAGTAATATTTAAGTCCGACTCTGTGTGACCCCATAGACGGCAGCCCACCAGGCTCCTCTGTCCCTGGGATTCTCTAGGCAAGAACACTGGCGTGGGTTGCCATTTCCTTCTCCAATGCATGAAAGTGAAAAGTGAAAGTGAAGTCGCTCAGTCGTGCCCAACTCTTAGCAACCCCGTGGACTGGAGCCTACCAGGCTCCTCCGTCCATGGGATTTTCCAGGAAAGAGTACTGGAGTGGGGTGCCATTGCCTTCTCCAATATTTAAGTTAATGAGTTCTTTTTTTGTTCATGTAATTAGCAACCTTTTTGTTGTACAGTCCTTCCTTTATTGAAATTTTAATAAGTAAATTTCTACATAGATTTTCAATTTTATTTGCTTTAGATTCTTAACTTTCACACCAGGAGACCATGTTATTTTTACAGTTTCTGAAAAAAATGACCTGTGACTGATATAAAGTTTCTTTGATTGTACTAACATTCTTTTAATTAAATGAAAAAAAAAGTAAAATTGAAAACACTATTAATTTTTCACTTATTTTGTGTATTTTTTTGAGTTAAATATGACAGACTTTTATTTATTTAATATTTATTATATTTGATTGTGATATGAATGCTCTATTTTTAGGCCTTTGAAGACAATTTAATTGAAGCAAGGCAAGAAATTGAAGTATCACAGAGCAAATATAATGCACTATCATTAGAGCTGAATAATAAACAGACAGAACTTATGCAGAAGGATATGGATATTACCTTGGTCAGGCAAGTACTCTGACTCCTTAATTTAATGTTGTAGAAATGTCCTTAGTTATGCAGAATGCCAGCATTTTTATATTTATTGTTAACACTCCAGAATGACAACAGTGTTTGTCTTCTGTGAGACCTACGTTTGTGTATTGGAACTATCTGGAATTAAGTGGGACAGTTGGAGGTTCCACAGGGTTGGAAAAAGCATGCACAAAGAGTATCCCTGTTTCAGATGTATTCATTCATTCATAGTTTCCTTATAAAATTTTTACCCTTGCATTATATAATATTCATTATTATTACAGTGAGTAATAAATGAGTAATCCAGTTTTGACTTCTTATTTTGTGTTGTGCTTAGTTGCTCAGTCATGTCCAACTCTTTGCAGCCCCATGGACTGTAGCCTTCCAGGCTCCTCTGTCCTTCGGGATTCTCCAGGCAAGAATACTGGAGCAGGTTGCCATGCCCTCCTCCAGAGGATCTTCTCCACCAAGGAATCAAACCTAGGTCTCCCATACTGCAGGCAGATTCTTTACCATCTGAGCCACCAGAGAAGCACATATGCTAAATAGTTTTAGTTTGTGAAATACTTTTTCTATATCAAAATATTTAATTTTATAGTACTGCTTATAAAGTGGAAGTACTTGAAAAACTTGTGTTTTTAAATGTTTTGAAAGATTTTAAACTACCTATTAATTTATTTTATAATGACCTGCATCAGAAAATAGTGTTAGAAAAAATCATAAAAGTATATACACATATACATATACATAAATGTCATACATGTATACACATGTATATGCATGTGTACATTTTAAATTTTAAGCTATTTAAATCACAATGTTTATCACATACTTGTATAAGCACAATTTCAGTTTCTGGTGCTACATGTAAAATATGTAATATATTTATATACATAATATATGTATTATGTTTATATATGTCATATATAAATGTCCATATATATATGTCATATATATATATATGACATATATAAATGGACAAATTCTTAGAAAAGTGTAACTTTCCAAAACTGAACCAGGAAGAAGTAGAAATCTTAACAGACCCATCACAAGCACGGAAATCGAAACTGTAATCAGAAATCTTCCAGCAAACAAAAGCCGAGGACTAGACGGCTTCACAGCTGAATTCTACCAAAAATTAAGAGTAGAGCTAACACCTATGTTACTCAAACTCTTCCAGAAAATTGCAGAGGAAGGTAAACTTCCAAACTCATTCTATGAGGCCACCATCACCCTCATACCAAAACCTGACAAAGATGCCCCCCAAAAAGAAAGCTACAGGCCAATATCACTGATGAACATAGATGCAAAAATTCTTAACAAAATTCCAGCAAACAGAATCCAACAACATATTAAAAAGATCATACATCATGACCAAGTGGGCTTTATCCCAGGAATGCAAGGATTCTTTAATATCCACAAATCAATCAATGTAATACACCACATTCACAAATTGAAAGATAAAAACCATATGATTATCTCAATAGATGCAGAGAAAGCTTTTGACAAAATTCAACATCCACTTATGATAAAAACTCTCCAGAAAGCAGGAATAGAAGGAACATACCTCAACATAATAAAAGCTATATATGACAAACCCACAGCAAACATTATCCTCAATGGTGAAAAATTGAAAGCATTTCCCCTAAAGTCAGGAATAAGACAAGGGTGCCCACTTTGACCACTACTATTCAACATAGTTTTGGAAGTTTTGGCCACAGCAGAGCAGAAAAAATAAATAAATAAAAGGAATCCAGATTGGAAAAGAAGAAGTAAAACTCTCACTGTTTGCAGATGACATGATCATCTACATAGAAAACCCTAAAGACTCCACCAGAAAATTACTAGAGCTAATCAATGAGTATAGTAAAGTTGCAGGATGTAAAATCAACACACAGAAATCCCTTGCATTCCTATACACTTACAATGAGAAAACAGAAAGAGAAATTAAGGAAACAATGCCATTCACCATTGCAGTGAAAAGAATAAAATACTTAGGAATATATCTACCTAAAGAAAAAAAAGACCTATATATAGAAAACTATGAAACATAGAAAACTATGAAAGAAATCAAAGAGGACACAAATAGATGGAGAAATATACCATGTTCATGGATTGGAAGAATCAATATAGTAAAAATAAGTATACTACCGACAGCGATCTGTAGATTCAGTGCAATCCCTATCAAGCTACCAACGGTATTTTTCACAGAACTAGAACAAATAATTTCACAATTTGTATGGAAGTACAAAAAACCTCAAATAGCCAAAGCAATCTTGAGAAAGAAGAATGGAACTGGAGGAAACAACCTGCCTGACTTCAGGCTATACTACAAAGCCACAGTCATAAAGACAGTGTGGTACTGGCACAAAGATAGAAATATAGATCAATGAAACAAAATAGAAAGCCCAGAGATAAATCCATGCACCTATGGAAGACTCTGATGCTGGGAGGGATTGGGGGCAGGATGAAAAGGGGACAACAGAGGATGAGATGGCTGGATGGCATCACCGACTCGATGGATGTGAGTTTGAGTGAACTCTGGGAGTTGGTGATGGACAGGGAGGCCTGGCGTGCTGCAATTCATGGGGTCGTGAAGAGTCAGACACGACTGAGTGACTGAACTGAACTGAACTGAACTGATGGAAACCTTATCTTTGACAAAGGAGAAAGAATATACAATGGAGAAAAGACAATCTCTTTAACAAGTGGTGCTGGGAAAACTGGTCAGCCACTTGTAAAAGAATGAAACTAGAACACTTTCTAACACCATACACAAAAATAAACTCAAAATGGGTTAAAGATCTAAACATAAGACCAGAAATTATAAAACTCCTAGAGGAAAACATAGGCAAAACACTCTCCGACATAAATCACAGCAGGATGCTCTATGACCCACTTCCCAGAGTAATGGAAATAAAAGCAATACTAAACAAATGGGACCTAATTAAACTTAAAAGCTTCTGCACAACGAAGGAAACTATAAGCAAGTGAAAAGACAGCCTTCAGAATGGGAGAAAATAATAGCAAATGAAGGAACTGACAAATAATTAATCTCAAAAATATACAAGCAACTCCTGCAGCTCAATTCCAGAAAAATAAACAACCCAATCAAAAAATGGGCCAAAGAACTAAACAGACATTTCTCCAAAGAAGACATACAGATGGCTAACAAACACATGAAAAGATGCTCAACATCACTCATTATCAGAGAAATGCAAATCAAAACCACAGTGAGGTTCCATCTCACACCAGTCAGAATGGCCGCTATCAAAAAGTCTACAAGCAATAAATGCTGGAGAGGGTGTGGAGAAAAAGGAACCCTCTCACACTGTTGGTGGGAATGCAAACTAGTACAGCTACTATGGAGAACAGTGTGGAGATTCCTAAAAAACTGGAAATAGAGCTGCCATATGACCCAGCAATCCCACTGCTGGGCATACACACCGAGGAAACCAGAATTGAAAGAGACACATGTACCCCAGTGTTCATCGCAGCACTGTTTATAATAGCCAGGGCATGGAAGCAACCTAGATGTCCATCGGCAGATGAATGGATAGGAAAGCTGTGGTACATATACACAATGGAGTATTACTCAGCCATTAAAAAGAACACATTTGAATCAGTTCTAAGGAGGTGGATGAGACTGGAGCCTATCATACAGAGTGAAGTAAGCCAGAAAGAAAAACACCAATACAATATACTAATGTATATTGTATAATTTATATTGTACATACATTAATTATTATACATACAATAATTAATGTATATACATTAATTGTATAATGTATATTGTATAATGTATGATTTCATATATATGGAATTTAGAAAGATGGTAACGATAACCCTATATGCGAGACAGCAAAGGAGACACAGATATATAGAAGAGTCTTTTGGACTCTGTGGGAGAAGGCGAGAGTGGAATGATCTGAAAGAATAACATTGAATATGTATATTACCATATGTGAAACAGATTGCCAGTCCAGGTTCGATGCATGAGAAAGGGTGCTCAGGGCTGATGCACTAGGATGACCCAGAGGGAGTGGATGGGGAGGGAGGTGGGAGAGGGTTCAGGACGGGGAACACATGTAAACCCATGGCTGATTCATGTCTGTGTGTGGCAAAAACCACCACAATATTATAAAATAATTAGCCTCCATTAAAATAAATAATGGAGAAGGCAATGGCACCCCACTCCAGTACTTTTGCCTAGAAGATCCATGGACGGAGGAGCCTGGTCGGCTGTAGTCCATGGGGTCACTAGAGTCAGACACGACTGAGCGACTTCACTTTCACTTTTCAGTTTCATGCATTGGAGAAGGAAATGGCAACACACTCCAGTGTTCTTGCCTGGAGAATCCCAGAGATGGGAAGCCTGGTGGGCTGCCGTCTATGGGTCGCACAGAGTCGGACACAACTGAAGCGACTTAGCAGCAGCAGCAAAATAAATAAATTTTAAAAAGTATTATTAACTTCATATATAATTATAGTGTACACAGATATTTACAAGCAGAGACATTACTTTGCCAACAAAGGTCCATCTAGTCAAGGCTATGGTTTTTCCAGTAGTCATGTATGGATGTGAGAGTTGGACTGTGAAGAAAGCTGAGCGCTGAAGAATTGATGCTTTTGAACTGTGGTGTTGGAGAAGACTCTTGAGAGTCCCTTGGACTGCAAGGAGATCCAACCAGTCCATCCTAAAGGAGATCAGTCCTGGGTGTTCTTTGGAAGGACTGATGTTGAAGTTCAAACTCCAATATTTTGGCCACCTGATGCGAAGCGCTGACTCATTTGAAAGACCCTGATGTTGGGAAAGATTGAAGGCAGGAGGAGAAGGGGATGACAGAGGATGAGATGGCTGGATGGCATCACCGACTCGATGGACATTAGTTTGGGTGAACTCTGTGAGTTGGTGATGGACAGGGAGGCCTGGTGTGCTGCAATTCATGGGGTCGCAAAGAGTCAGACATGACTGAGTGACTGAACTGACTAACTGACTTAGTATTTACTTGTATATATTTAGTGTATTGTTTTATTTATATATATATATATATATGGGCAGGAGTTTGCTTGGTTAATAGATTAATATATATTATATATACATTTATAGATGCACATATGTCTATATATGATAAAAAAACCATAGTTTCTCATTTTAAAGATCGTATTATAGGGATGTGCAAAAGTATATCTCCACAGATGACAGATGATTGACTTTATCCACTCATGGTATAATTTTTTTAAGTCAATAATTGATGAAGTCAAAAAGGTAATTCTAAATAGTAATAGAATCTTAATTTTAGAAGAAATCTGAAAATTATTTATTCCTATCTTCCTCCCAATAAAACAGCTCTTAGTCTTTGCTTGATGCTCTTAGTTTGTAAGTTTCTCAGTACTTTTCAAAACTGTTCTTTTTATTTTGTTTAAATTTTACATTGATTCATGTATTTACTTGAAATTTTCTTTTTTGCAGTATATACTATTTATCTTGCATGCTTATCTTGGAAATCTCTTAAACAGTCTAATCTCTGTTCTGTAGTTCAGACATTCAAATGGTATAAGATAACTCTATTAATATTTTTTCCCATTAGTTTATTAATTGCTTTTATTTCTCATAATTTTTCATGTGTATATTTCACACACATTATACTGTTTTAGGTTGCCTTTCTGAGTGCATTCCCTATTGTCAGAGTTCTTATCATCAACTATTACTACCAACTAGGCCAGAAGGGCCAAGAAGAGAAGCTTTTTTCCCCCTAATTTAATTGGAGGATAATTACAGTATTGTGATGCTTTTTGCCATACATCAACATGAATTGGCCATAGGAATACATGTGTACCTTCTCTCCTGAGCCCCCTCCCCACTTCCCTTCCCACCCTCTCTCTCCAAGTTGTCACAGAGCACCAGCTTTGGGTTCCCTGAATCATACATCAAACTCCCATTGGGTATCTATTTTATATATGATGATGTACACATTTCCTTGTGGTTCTCTCAACTCGTCCCACCTTTTCCTTCTCCCACTGTGAGAGAAGATTTTACCAGATCTCTGTGACAAGTCTAGCCCTGGGAGGAAGGTTGTCTCATAGAAGTATTCTTAGATAGAGGAACAGAGATACTGCCAACAGTGGCTTAGTGGAGAGGGAGCTAGGAAAAGAAATACCATGACCTCTTTTTCCTTTACTCTCTAATCGTTGGCCAGCACTTTCACCTACTCAAATTAAAACACAGAAGACTGGGAGCCAATGTAATGTAGTCTGTAGAGATTGGCTTTTCAGGCCAGAGAGTAGGCTAAGAGTACTAGAGAGTAAGTAATATTGTAGAGATGACGAAAATTGGATAAGAGAATATGTGACGCATTCTCCATTTCTGCTCTTTCACAGGTTTCCTGGGCATTTATTGCTTGTTAATTTTTCCATGTAAACTTTAGTTTAACTGGCTTATTTTGTGTTTGTTATTTTATTAGGGCATCAAATTGAAAAGCAAACTGAAGGAGAATTGAATCTTTATAATGTCAGTTTTTCTGTCCAGAGTATGGGACACCATACCATTTGTTTCAATACCTTTGTGTCCTTATGAGATGTTTTGTTCCTCGTGTGAGTTTTGACATTTCTTCTTAAATTTACTCATAGTTATTACATGGTTTTTGTTATTATTTTAAATGGAATCTTTCCCATATAGTTTACAACTGATTTTCCTTTTATTGCTTATTAGTTTTTGTTGTGCTCTTTTCTTTTATGTGCTATGATTTGGTGGGTAAAGTGTCCAACAAAGTTCTTTTGTTTTTATTGTGAATTATACTTTGTACTTTTTTTCTGTATGATTATTTTTGCCTTGAGTTCCAACTTCTCTGAAATTAATGCTATCACTGCTACTTTTTTTTTGTTTGTATTTATATGATAACAAAGTACATAATTGTTTTAATATAACGGTACATGTTAATATAGAAAAATACAAAGAAAACAGAGGGAAAATCACGCTGAAATACAATCCTGGAGAAATAATACCCAGTAAAATTTTATTAGAATAATTCTTTGTTTTTTTCAAAACATATTTATAGATTGAAGAGTAGGCAAATGGGTTTTTAGATAAAAGGGACTATAATTGAGCATTTTTATTTATAGGTAATAAATTTAGTTTTTATAATAGAATGGTAAATAAGACACTGATGTTAAATTGAGGGAATTATTAAATCTCAGATAATTTTTTCTTCTCTATAAGAACCACTAACCAACTTTCTAAAGTTAAGAAAGAAATGGCATGAAAAAACTTTGGAAGGTGATTTTTTTTTTTTAAACTACATTTCATTTTTAGTTGGTTTTGACATGATGCTGTGTATACTTAATACATACATTCAACCATTTTAACTCCTAATTTTGTGTCTTAAGATTTATAACATTCATCTCTGTGCCTAAAGATACTTAGGTTTAGGTTTTTATACTGCTTCAGTGCTCATCAGTTAACTTTCCTACTTATCTGTGTTTATTCCTGTACTCGGAGTTGATTCACCTTAAAGGTCCATTTTTACCAAAACCTTCTCTGTTGCTCAAGTATGCTTTCTCCCCCATTAACATCAGATTTAGCCATGTGACTTACTTTAGCCTGTGGAATGAGAGTGAATGTGACACATGTCATATGCTGGCAAGGGTTTTAAAAGAGTCATTGCTTGAATTGCCTTTGTTTTTTGCCCTCTGCCATTAGAGTGGCCTATTACTAATGATGTCTACCAGTTCCTGTTTGGGTTTTAGAAGAGGAGAAATTCTGCATGTGTGTACTCTGTCATGTCTGCCTCTTTGCAATTCCATGGACTGTAGCCTGCCAGGCTCTTCTGTCCCTGGAATTTTCCAGGCTAGAATACTGGAGTGGGTTGCCATTTCCTTCTCCAGGGGATCTTCCCAACTCAGGAATCAAACCCGTGTCTCTTGCATCTCCTCCATTGGCAGGCAGATTCTTTACCACTGGCACCACCTGGGAAGGCCTAGGATAGAAGAAAGGCACATGTAATATGAAGAAGCAAATTTTTTTTTGCGTAACAGTGAGGGTTTTTAACTGCAAAATAATCTTTTGAAGCTGTCTGAAACCCTTTGTCAGTCTTTGCTATCAAATTTGATGTCTACGGGAACATTTTTTCATAATTTATCCTGTGGCTCATTCAGTCCCTTAGCATCACTGTAAATCAGCAACACAATATTTTTAATCAACATTCTTCCTGAGATAGAAAGAAATGTCATTAGTTCTCAGCATGCTCTCAGCTCAACCCATATCTTTATTTTTTTTAGTCCATGTCTGGAGGAACTTCTCAAGTTTGAACCTACCAATTAATTTTATTTTACATAGTTTTAGGTTTCCAAATAACTTCTCTCCTTATATATTTTACTGCTATTTGATATCGTTCTTTCTTAACAGTCCTTCTTTATGTTATCATTTTCATTTCATCCATTCAACAACTGTCTTATCCCATGTATCCTAGAATACAGACTGTGAAGGTTAAGTACTCGCTCCTTACTTGAGGGATTCAATTCAATGGCAGAGTTAGTGAGAG
This sequence comes from Bos indicus x Bos taurus, assembly GCF_003369695.1. Lineage (NCBI taxonomy): Eukaryota > Metazoa > Chordata > Mammalia > Artiodactyla > Bovidae > Bos > Bos indicus x Bos taurus. The sequence goes on along the minus strand of NC_040083.1, from coordinate 26,835,859 downwards.
AAGAATAATCTAAGGGTCTTTTCCCTCCCTCTCTTGTTTTATATTTTCTCAAGGTATTGTGCCGTTATTGATTCTCTTCTTTCCCTTCCACCATTTTATGATTACTATTTTCTGCAGATTTCAGTTTCTTGAATAGTACAGAAAAGTGCTGTAGTCTGAATGTTTATGTCTACCCAATATTCATATGTTGAAGTTCTAATGCCTGATATGATGCCATTAGGAGGTGGGTCTTCAGGGAGGTGCTTTGGTAATGAGTGTGGAACCCTCACAAAAGAATAGTGCTCTTTTGAAAAAGACCTCCCAGAGCCTCCTTTGCCTTCCACCACTAGATGCGAGGATATAACAAGTCTATAACCTAGAAGAGAGCCCTCAGTTGGCTATGCTGGCAGTCTCATGTCTGACTTCCAGCCTGCCCAATTATGAGAAATAACTTTCTGATATTTGCAAACTACCCAGTCTGTGTTCTGTTAATATCAAAAGGACTAAGGCAGATGGTTTATCTACATGTATCTGTGTGGGTTTAGGGGTTGCTGTTGTATCTGGAGAGCATTAATATTCTAAACCTCTGAAAAAGCAGAGCTCTGAAATTCCCTGGCAGTCCTGTGGTTAGGACTCAGCCTTTTAAGCTGTGACCTGGGTTCATTCCCTGGTCGGGGAACTAAATTCTACAAGCCTATAGCACAGCAAAATAAATAAATAAAATAGATAAAAAAAAAACACAGCTCATTTCTCCCATATTAATAGTCGTCCATATTGAACAAGTGTCTGCATATCTTTTATGTTTCTTCTTTCTTTTAAGATTTATCTTACATGAACGAATCACCAGTTTGGGGTTATAAGTAAAGAAAAGTTTCCATTAAAAATAGTCTTCAAAATATGCACTGTGATATATATTTATATATATTTTATATTTATATATTTATATGAAATATAAATGTAAATATTTTTCTCTGCAAGTTTATTTTAGAAAACATGTTCCAGTTTTATATGTGGTGGATTCACCACCACGGAAATCTGGAACCCTGTATCCAGAGATATGGTTTTCTTGGACCCTTATGCCTTGAATACTATCCCTCCAGTTCATTTGTCCTTTTACTTACCACCCTGGGTGGGGTGGAAGAACTGATTACACCTTGTATTGCTCCCCTTCCTTCTGACGTTTTTGTCTCATCATTTCCTTCAGGCTCAATTAGAGGAGTCACAGGAATCCCAGCTCAGGCCTCTGATGTTGCGAATTAGTTGTGCTTTAAGAAATTTTTGTTTGAAAACTAAATTTACCTTTGGAATTGTTCTTACTACATTTAGATTCTGTATAATATAAAATGAACATTGAGTTACCCTATCAGATTTTTGGCATCAGTGTGTATCAATTCTTAGAGCTGAAGTGTAACTTAATTTCAGTAAGAAGGTGGTACTATGTCTGTATATTGAGGACTTTATTATGATCAAGCTATAAAAGAAAACTAATAAGTGTTTGGCTTTGAAAGTAATAGTGCCTCTATCAATACTTGCTAGGTATATGTGAAAAATATTAAATAGTTTATATGTTATTTCTCTTATTAACATGTTTGCCTGCAGTAAAATTGGAGGCCGATCTGTAACTTTAGATGAACACAATTATTTAACTGAGATGATCTTTATTCATGCTTCTCTCTATGTATTGCTTGCTTTGCACAGGAAGGAGTTGCAGGAGCTACAGAATCTTTACAAACAGAACAGTGCACATACAGCACAGCAAGCCGAGCTGATCCAGCAGCTTCAGGTTCTGAATATGGACACACAGAAAGTACTGAGGAACCAGGAAGATGTTCACACAGCTGAAAGTATATCGTATCAAAAAGTATGCTTTTATTCTGTCGTAAAAATGTAAATTTATATGCATGAACTTATAAAAATATATAGAATTCAAATTTTTGCACATTTCAACATTTCTTTATTACTCCCTTTTATTTGCTTCTTCAAAATTAAAAATGAAATATGGTTCAATTTGGTAATATTTAAAAGGATGTGAGTTTTCTTTATAGCTGTTAAAGCTGAAACATTTAAGATATATATGCAAATTTATTCTGTAGAATATTGTTTTTATAAATTGGAGTTTTGATATCTACTGTGAAACATACTAGGATTGCATCCTGCAGACCAGGAAGGATTTGGGGAATGGAATTTATTCATCAAGTATGATTCTAGTTTATGACCTAAAGCAGTCTTTCATTATAGAATTTGTGCATTATTTTATTGGCAAATCTGCACAAACACAAATGGGTATGCTGATGAGGTCTTCAGGATCAATATTTGCCAAGGATTTTTCTCTCTTTGTTTTGTGTGTTTAAGTAGTCATTTTACTTTATAGTTGTTTAAGGAGCCCCTCAAGAAGTCTTACCCAGCTGAACAGGTATGCTGACTGATTCAGCAGCAATAATTATAGCTAGCAATTAAAAAATGCTTTTATTGAAGTTTTTGTTTAGTATATATATTTATAGAAATGACTTAGTTTCTACATAGATCAACTCTCTGAGATTGATGTTATTACCTCTCAATAGTTGAAGCAGCCAAGGCTTAGAGAGGTTAAGCAGTATAATCTATGTTACTTGGGGTTTTTTCTATTTAAACTTACTCTTTTTCCAGAAAATGCTGATACTGTGAAAATTCAGTATCAGTAATTAATATGAAATGAAACTATTAAGTAAACCTTAAACACATATTTTCAAATGAAAAAAAAAACAAATGATGCTTCAAAACAGAGATTTTTTGACTAAATTCTGTGTTCCCTTCAAGTTTCCTTCAGGACGTGAATGGTACCACACATTAGGGCAGTGCCCATCCTCTTTGCTTTGAATAGAATATTTCCGTGCTTTTATTTTATATGGTGGGATTGCCCATTGTGTTTTGGTTTCTAAACCAGACTCCATTGCTAAATTGACTTGAAAAATTAGACATTATTGCTGCTGCTCCTGCTAAGTCGCTTCAGTCATGTCCAACTCTGTGCGACCCCATAGATGGCAGCCCACCAGGCTCCCCTGTCCCTGGGGTTCTCCAGGCAAGAACACTGGAGTGGGTTGCCATTTCCTTCTCCAATGCATGAAAGTGAAAAGTGAAAGTGAAGTCATTCAGTCGTGCCCGACTCTTAGCGACCCCATGGACTGCAGCCTACCAGGCTCCTCCATCCATGGGATTTTCCAGGCAAGAGTACTGGAGTGGGGTGCCATTGCCTTCTCTGAGACATTATTACTTAACTTCAATTTTTTCTCTTTTTCATTGTGTATGAATTTAGCACAAACATTTCTCCCTTAATTTTCTATAGAAAGCCCCCAACTCATCGCAGTTTGTATTAAAATGTATCTTTAGGGTTGCTTGTTGTTAAAGTTCATAATGCTTTTCTCTCATGTGCAAATACTTTTGGTGTTTCTCCTCTCAGCAAGAAAGAACTTGGTAAGGTGGAAGAAAAAGGCAGTATTTCTTTTGCTATTTACTTTTTCAATCTTTTGTTCTAAGATTCCTTGTTCAGTCTTGCTTAACTTAAAATTTAAGATAGATTGTTTAAGTCTTAATTCTAATTTTTGGTTGATTTTCCTTTGCAGCCTTTGCAGAAAGCAATCATTTTTTAAAAATAACCTACCTGAGAACTTTAATAGATTCAGTATCATTTCACATAACTGAATACTTAAACACTTTTATTTAAAGTGATTATTACCAAAGTAATACATGCTTGTGATACATTTTACAAAAATTCAAAGGTGTGTAAAAAAAAAGTTCTTTGCCCTTCTGCCTGAAGCCCTTGCCCCAGACTTTATTGTTCTTAATATTTGAGGGTGTATCCTAGAGTTCCTCTGGAAGAACAGAATATTTTAAAATTATATCACCTTTTAAATTATGTAAAATTTACATGAATATATTGTTATAAAAGTTGAAATGATATAGAAGTACTGATAAAGCTAGTGTAACAATTTGAGTTCTCTTCCATTCAACTCAGTTCATTTTGTTTCCTTCCCCAGGGGTAATCATCTAAATAGTCATTCCAGACCTTTTCCATGTATTATATACTGTGTATCTGTGTGCCTATACACATAGCACCAATCAAACTACTTGATATTTTAAATATTAATTTGCTGTTTTACTGTCCTTAAACTTGTTTTCAAATTATATGCTTTGGGTCTATTTCCATGATGGTATGTATAGCACTTGCTCTCCTCCTTGTCCTCTCCATGCTCCAGTAGGTGCATGTAAAGTACAGTGTGGATTTACCAGCATTTAACTTGATGATTACCAAGGTCTCCGTCTTCAAGTTTTTATTATATACGTGACTACAGAAAGAGGTGTTCCCCATCTCTTTGACAGCGTCTGTTTTTCCCTACTGGATCATTTATAACTATATATATATATATATATATAACTATATATATATATAACTATATATACACACACACATACACATGCTGTTATGTTTCTGATCTGCATGGAAGAACAGAACAATTAATCAACAGCAAAAAGCTTTGTTGACCTTACTATATCCCTTTCCCTCTCTTCCTTTTGCTCCTTTTCCAGCAGTATTCCTTAAAAGAGTTATCTTATTTCAAAATTCTCTTCTTCCATTCTCTTTTGGACTTATTCCAATCAAGTTTTTGCCACTTTCACTTCACTAAAATTCCTCTTTTCAAAATCATTTGTGTCTCTCACATTGCTGAATTCAGTTGTCTTCTGGCAGTCTTCATCTTGCCTTACTTATCAGCCACATTGTCACAGTTTATAACTCTGTCCTTTGAAACACTTTTTTTTTCTCCTGCCTGACAACACATCACAGTTGTGTGATTTTGTTCCTTCAATGTCTAACTGTTCCTTTTCTGTTTCTTTCTGCTGCTGCTAAGTTGCTTCAGTCGTGTCCGACTCTGTGCAACCCCATAGACGGCAGCCCACCAGGCTCCCCCGTCCCTGGGATTCTCCAGGCAAGAACACTGGAGTGGGTTGCCATTTCCTTCTCCAATGCATGAAAGTGAAAAGTGAAAGTGAAGTCGCTCAGTCGTGTCCGACTCTTTGCGACCCCATGGACTGCAGCCCACCAGGCTCCTCCATCCATGGGATTTTCCAGGCAAGAGTACTGGAGTGGGGTGCCATTGCCTTCTCCGATTTTGTTTCTAACAAGAAGCAATTAAATTCATACCCAAAGTGATTTTATCCACTCACCTAGGCTTTCAAAATCACACTGCTCTATGCTGATGACTCTTAGTTTTGATTGGCTACCCTGGATTTCTTCCATGAACTCTAGGAAAGAGTATATCTAATTGCCTGCTTAGCATCTTTTAACTTGATGCCTAATAGGCATCTCAAACTTGATATATTCAAAACTAAGCTATTGTCTGTTCTGCCTTCAAAGCGTGTCTGGAATCCTACTACTTCCCCCTATTCCTGCTATGACCACTAACTTGTATTTCCTGAATGATTGTAATAGTTGTCTACTTTGTTTCTTTGCTCCTGACCTTACATACTTTGAGTTCATTCTCAACATAGATGCCAGAATGTCCTTGCTGAAACTTGGTTAGTCACATCAAGTCAATCCTCTCTTAAACTCTATCTATTGGTTTCCTGTCTGATTGAAAGTAAAATCTGAGTTCTTACTACATACACCCTGTGAGATGCTAGATGATCTGGCTCTGCGTTAATCTCTGTGATCTCCTCTTTACTTTCTCTTCTTAGACTCTCCACTTTGATCACGTTTAACTTTGTTTTTTCGCCCGAACATACCAGGTATTCTTCACCTTCAAGGTCTTTGTATGTGGTTCCATTGCCTGAAATCTCTTTCCCCAGTTATCTGCATAGATGACCTGTTTACTGTCTTTATTCTTAACCTCTCATAGCTTAAATCTGTTTGATAACAGACATTAAATAGGAAGTACAATAATGATACATGTTCTAATAGTAGTAGGAAGAATGGGAACATACCTGGGGTAGGTTATTAGTTTAGGGATAGAAAAGGACTCTCCTTGATGAAGTGATATCAATGATGTTTATTCTGAGAAGATAAGACATCAATGAGACAGATTTCTTATAACTCTTCTATGTGAACTATGGCCAAAGCCATAAATTTCCTAGTGAGTCAGTGTTTTTAAATTTGGAGAGGTAGAGCTTCTATACTCCTATTGGAATATATATTATAATCTGAACTTTGATCTGACGTACTTTTGAAACCACATATACCTTCCCCCCAGGATTATGATTGTCCTTTCCAAGAATCATTATCTATAATAATGGGAGATGTGATGGAAATGTGTTTTGTTTATGAATAGCATGGAGGCAAATATATTATTTAAGCTGAGGTATGAACGTAAGTCACCTCCAGCAACAATATATTAATAATGGTGAACATTTATTGAGCTTACTGTGTATCAGCCACTGGGAAAAGGGCTTTTGCCTCACTTTTTAAGCCCCACACCCACCCTGTGTGGTATATTAATATAGGTATCCTTTTTTAAAAAAATAGATCTAGTAACTGAGTCTTGGAGTATTGTCTAAAGTCAAACAGCTACCAGTAGCAGAACTCAAATCTAGCTAAGTTCGAGTCCAGAACTCACAATATTAAACTGTATTATAAAGCCTATAAAATATTCAGTTATACATAGAATAATGTGGTTTTGTCCTTAATGGGTCTGTAATAGATTTTTTAAGCTTGCATTATTCATTCTACTCAAAATTCTTTCAGTGATTAATATCTTTTAATGTTGGAGAATTTGTCTTGATATCTAAGTTAAATGTTATTCAAAAAAATTCCATTGCATTCTTTTTAATGAAAGGGGAGCCTAGCCTATTACCATCCTCTGTAAAAAGAGCCCTTACCAGTATTCTTTAGTTAGTGTTTCTCCTGAGTGTACAAGTTTGATTTTCTCTATTTTGCTACAGCATTGCAGCTTTAAACTTTTTGACCTGCAGATTTTTTTTTATTAGACTTGGTCCCCCCACCCCTAAAATATTTCAGCTATGGAGTTGAGGATTTATAAATTTGGGAATGATCACATTATTTTATTTATCATCAATAAACAGTATGCTACTTTTCAGACTTCCAGTGTTCATTTACATCAAACTTACATTCTAATCCTAGAACATTTTACTTAATACTTGTCTTTATTTCTTTTCCACATGTAGTTTTCTAGATTTTTTCAATAAATTTGAGTAATCAAGTAGTCCATACAACAATGAAAGGAAATTGTTTACTTACAAATTAAGATTTGTAAATGTGTTTTCACATAAATTAATTGGACCTAGCTGTAAGTCTCAGGTGAGTTGAATTCAAAAAAATACTGCATGAATAGTTTATCTCCAGTTTCTCCTAAGTTTACTTCTCTAAGAGTTATGTTTTCTTAAATTTCTGTTTCTAATGGAGCTTCGCTGTTTCTTCTGTTCTCTTAATTCTCCTTTCTGTCTTTTTTCCCTCTCATTTCCCTTCCTTTTTTCTCACTTATTAAGGTGATTTATATCATAGTATTTATTTTATTATCTGAGAAAAACACTTGCCTTCAGTGATAGGATAAATGGAATGAGGAAGGGAGACAAAAGTTAGAAGAGCAAAGAAAAAATTTTTGAGCCCAGGAAAGAGGTTTTTCACGAGGTCTCCATAACAAATCATTAGTCTCATACATAGATTTACCTAACATGTAATGTGGGGGCTTTTCTAGAAGAGAACACCCATCAAGAGGAATAAAAATAAGCTAGTATGTTTTCTTCCTTTGAGCATGCTGTAACCATTTATATAAGTTTTAATAGTTTTCCTGCCTTTGCATGTCATATATATATATATATATGTGTGTGTGTGTGTGTGTGTGTGTGTGTATGGTTTAAATATAGATGAAAATTGTATCAGCATTTTCATCTTCTTGATAATCTAACACGTTTGGAGGTACTAAGTATGTATTTTATCAGTTTTTATTCTATTTAATGATAATTACATGACATGAGTAATGAGCTAATATCAGTCTAGGAAAATAAAGAGTTAGGTTATATACACTTTTAGATTAAACTGCATATTAAATCAGTCTTCTCTTTTCATTTTGTGCTATAAACAGATATAGTTTTCACTTGTAAAATTTACTGTCTCAGTCAGAATAGCAAATAGTATACTTATGTGGAAACTATTCTTCTTGAAATTTGATCATTGGGTCCCAAAGCTTTTACATTTCCAAAATTTTTAAGGTAAATAATATATCATCTTGTTCCTCAACACTAATAAAAATATGAGAGGATGAGTACTTCAGTCTAAGCCCCTGAAAATTAAAGGGCTTGGTGTGTGGGGTGCTATCTCTGGAGGTAACTTGCTTTATGTCCTCTAGTGAGCCTGTTAATGTTTTTTCACTTTAATTTCTTCAACAAAAAAGAATGTGAAGAACAGTAAGTGTAGTAAATTGTTATGTATTATAATGATTGATACTTCTAAAGTACATATGGGAATCTATGATTAAATATTTATAGGCCAGAATCTTCCCAAAGATTCTGATCTATTCCAGCTTTTTGGACTATTAGAGGAAAGTGCCTCTCTGGAAACTTCTGAAAATGATTGTGATTGCTAATAGAGAAAAAGGATGCCTATCAGGATTCCAAAACCTATGCAGATGAATGCATTTTTTGTGTTAGCTAATTTAATCACTTGAGAACAGTTTTTTTACTCACTCTGCTCTTATTAATGGGTTGAGAGTAAGATGGTGTCTAACAACGGGACCAAAACATCCTAAACCTCTGCCTTTTTGTAGGATCTCCTAGAGAAACAAACATTCTGTCATCCTGAGGCTTTGTCACCAAAAACACGTTAGAAATAAAAATAGACAGCCTCCTTGAAGGCTTTTCTGGCCACGTTTACTGGTGGACTGGAGACGAGAATTAAAAATGGCTCTTTACTCAAAGTCCAGAGTTGAGTCATCTTTTTGCTATTAAACAAGTGAAGTGCCATCAAGAAAAGGGCAAGTAGGAGATGTGTATTTTGAGCAAGAATTAGAGAATAATAGTTTGTCCCAATTCCTGGAGTAAGGCTGGTCTAAATAATCTGTTTCAGGTTCTTAAAAGGTTTTATTTATTTATTTATTTTTTCACCTGCTGCTTGGAAGGATGGATATTTTCAGAGAATGTAGAGCATGCCTTTGTGTCTAGAGTAACCCACCCAGTCATTTGAGATCAAGCCAGGGCAGCTTCTGAATAGGAAGTACAACTGTGTAAATTTAATGGCTGAGAGAGCCAAATAGCAAACACAAGAGGAGCACTGTTAGTCTTCAATTTTGTGGAAGCAAGAAAGGAGAGAAGAGACAAGAGACATGAAGATAGAGCTTTTTTCCGTGAAGGAATAGGCCTAGGAGCCTTACATCTGTGAAGGAAGGTCCTAAGTCATAACACACAAGAGAAGAGTACGCCACGTTTACAGATGGCAAGTAAATTGGTCCTCCTTCCTGATGACACTCTATCATTTTACCTGCACCTTGGGCAATGGGATGGAAACTGTTGCCAGTCCTAACTGATGTTCCTGAGGTTCTTAAATTTTTGAAATCTGTAGATTCTTATTAGAATTTTACTGAGGTATAATTTGAAAATTGTATGTTTTAAAGTAATATTATGTCCTGTTATTTTCCTCCAAAAAGTTGTGCTGATTAGGTAAAAACTGGTTAGTATTGATAAAGCATAGAAATAAGAGGAAAAGGGGTTAAATAATCTTTAACTGAATAAGTGACTCTGTATGCTATTGGGCACTCATCCTAGCTTCAGTTCTTTCTGGTCAACTTAGTTCTTGTCTTTAGATTTTGATTTTTTCTTTTCTACCCTGAACTCAATCATGGAAGCAGCAACACAGCACAGGTAGGTCACTGTAGGGCCCAATCTGATCCCTCCATCATTCCACAAAGCTGTCAGGTTCCTACTCTTCCCTTCTAGAATATCCGATGGTATCAGCTGTGGAAAGGACATTGGACATATTCCCTGGTATAAAGGTAATTGGAAGAGAAAAAGCACAAATTTTTATTCTGCAATACTTTATAAATCATAAAGACAACGCTTTCTTTATAAAAATTATTTTAGACTGACTTTAATGTGAAATGGGTTAAAGTATTTATATTAATATAGAGGTATAATCTTTACAGAAAATAAAAAGTATATTGAACTAATTGTATATCAGAGGAGTGATTTGGAGGGTCTTATTTTTATGACAAAGTATGTATCTGAAGAAAAGCATTTAAAAAAAGATTTCACAAATCTTTTAAACTTAAAAAAGTAAACTATTGCATACAAACAAAATATTCTGCCAACTTTTCTGTAGTTGTTTCTTCACATGAAGCAGGGTCAACTAGTCTAAGATTCTCCCTGTCTTCAACTGGATAAGCAAACCTAGAAACCTATTGTATTAACCTAATTGTATTAACATAATTAATACAATTGTATTAATTGTAATACAGATTGTTAATACAATATGTAACCTATTGTATTAACATAATTTTGAAATTCTGTCTTTGGGGATTTTCCTTTTGTTAAAACCTCACTGACTCACTATTAGCCCTATTTTTTTTATTATAAAGCAGATATAATTCTTGGGTCACATTCCCAGGGTCATCAACAAATATGTATATATATACACACACAGAGATTTTGAAAAAATCAGAATCAGCTACTACAAATTGAATTATATATCATTAAATCACAATCATAAGTTAGGATTTTCATCACCAAGTAAGTTCGTTTGTATTGGAGGAATACCATTGTTTACCATGTATGACTCTCTATGCCACCACATATATACCTTATACTGTCTCACAGTCTTGATAAACCCTCAATATAAATTTGTTTAATTCATGTTGCCTTGAATTAAAAATTTTTAAATTATCTGTCATCACTTTGGAACACTGATTCTATTTTTATCACTCTGATCAAGGTCTTCAGTGATTTCCTCTTTTCTACAGAAACAAATCCATCTTCCTTAATCTGGCATTCAAGAGTCTTTGCATTCCAGCTACAATCTCGTTGGCTGGCTTTGTCTCCTACTATTCCTTCTGTTGCTCCTCCTCTACTTTAGCAGTAGATGCTAGTTTTACTAAATGGGAATATATCAGTCAACTTTAATGAACTCTCAATAAAAGTTTATTTTTTTTTCTTTCAAATGTATATTTTGAGTCCAGTTAGGCCAATATAACTTACGTTTCCTGTTTCTTCCTACCACTGTACATAATTTTTTTTTTTTAGCATTTATTCTATCTTTAGAATGACTTTTTTGTTTTCATTCAGTTTCTATAATATCATTATGGCTCAGTTCAATTCCGTTCTTTTTCATGAAGATTAATATAGCTAGCTGAAAATGTTTATATGCCTATATTACAACTGGCTAGTAAAACATACTGTCTTTTTAACATCAATTGAAGTTTTATATTGGCATGTGGTTATATCATTTGGTTTCCCATTTGTTTATATATTGCTTTTCCTCTTAGACTATTAAGATAACCTGAGGGCAAGGAGTATGTCATATATAGACATATGTTGTTTGTATATATATATAGGTGTATTTATGGATCATTTATAAATTTGGATATATTTTTTAAAACAGCTTTACAATGAATTACATATTTGTTTTGAAACCACAAAATCAAGTGAAGCTATGCTCCGACAAAGTGTTGTTACTCTTCAGGATCAGCTATTTCAAAAAGAGCAAGAAAATGCTAAATTAAAAGAAAAGCTTCAGCAATCACAAGAAACACTCTATCCTTTACCTCGAGAATGTGATTCAGACCGCTCAGAACAGGTGAGAGGCATTTTCTAAAAATGTTTCTCTGTATAATATCATATTAAAGTATTTACTATAATTGACTGAAACACAAAAGTTAAATTTGCATGTATTAGAATATATGTGGCAGATTTGCATTGTGCTTTTATTGTACTCTGTAGAAATGAATATTTTATATGGTGTGGATTTGTGTAGAAATACAGGGGGTATCTGGTAGAGTTATTGGGTTGAAACATTTGGCTGATATATGATAATGAAAAGGAAATTAATAGGTCATGCCCATTTTGAGACTTTTTATTGAATGAGGTAATGGAATGAAAATCTGGAAGTCTCATAAAAGTACTTGCCTTAATTCCTGGTGTGTGGTGAGTGAGTGAGTACTGTGAAAGTCGCTCAGTCTTGTCCAACTCTTTGCAACCCTGTAGACTATACAGTCCATGGAATTCTCCAGGCCAGAATACTGGACTGGGTAGCCTTTCCCTTCTCCAGAGGATCTCTCCAACAAATTAATACCATTTAGTCTCAAGTCTGTCAGTGCCTTGATATATGATTTTGGGCAGATCAGTTGACTTTTCTACCTATTTCCTGTTCAATTAAGTGAGGTAGTACAAATGTACAGATAAATAAGCAGGTTTAGGATTCAAATAAACCGGGATCAAATTGTAGCTCTGCCTATGAGCTTTGTGAACCTGAACTCATTTCTTAACCCTTTTAGCCAAAGTTTCTTTGCGGATAAAATATTGATATTAATGCTTTGTCATAGAGTTTTGTGAGGATTAATGAGATAATGCATGTCAAACGCAGAGCTTGTCATATAGAAAAGAGGTACCTCTTTCAGATAATTTTCAAGGTAACTTTCAGCTCTAAATACGTATTATTAAAAAATCTTACTCCTGTTACTTTATTTAATACACTCAGCATTTCTTTTAATTTTAGAATTTAAAGAAATGAAATTAACACAATTATATAATTGGAAACTTTAAAGTTTACTGGTGATCCTTTAATAATAGTTTTTCAACCCAGCATATTTTGTCTTGCTAACAAGCATTTTTAAAATTTGTATTGTATTATATTGTATTTTTTGGACATCAAGTGCACAAAACTGGATTAGTCATAAAATTTATATCATGACACAATATTATGTTACATGTATATTTATTTTGTCACTTTTTTAATTACCCTTGGTCCCACCAACTAATCCAAGGGTAGGAAATTACTGATAGCTTATATCTACTTGTATCCTTCACCCTTTACTGGTACTCTGATTCTCTCACCAGAGGTAACTACTGAACTGTTTATCATTTTGATTATTTTTTATAAAGTTTTATTCCATAAAATTTTATGAGGAAGTAGAATATAGCTGTTTTGCCATTTATAAAAATGTATTAAATTATGCTGTTTCCTGGGTTTTGGCAATTTTCACTTATCACTGTATTAAGATTCATCTATGATGTTTAGTGTAACTGTTCATTTATTTTTTACTGCTATAAAATACTCTGTGATTATATCATAACTACTTAGCCATTCATTTGTAGATGAGTATTAGGGTTATTTCCAGTTTTTTGCTCTTATGAATAATGCTACAATTGACATTTTTGTACGTGATTCTTAGCATACACATGCAGCATTTTTGTGAAATAAATATCTCAGGATAGAAATTCTAGGTTTAGGGTATGAATATGTTACTTTCACAAAATGCTGGTCACTTATTTTTCAAAGTGTTTTTCATTTTACTTATACAAATAATGTATTTGGTTGATTTTCATCCTCACCACTTGGAATTGTCAGACTTAGTTTGTTGACAGCTGCTGAATTAGTATAAAACAATATTATTTTTAGCATCATGTCTTTATCACTGATAAAGCATATTTTTGTGATTACTAGCCAAGTGAGTGCCCTCTTCTGCAAAGTGTCTGTTTCTGTCTTTTATCCATTCTTCTATTGGCTTTTTTTTTTACTGATTTTTAAATATTCTTTAAATGTTTTTGATATTAATCTCTCGTAGGTTAAATATGTGGCAACTATCTTCTCTTAGTGTGTACCTTGTCTTTTCATTTTCTTTAACATGTCATACGTGACCAGAACTTCTTAATTTTAATTTAGGAAAAGTATTATTTTATCATTAGTGCTCATTTAAGAAATCCTTTCCTACTGCAAATACAGAAATATTTGTATCTCTGTTTTCTTCAAAAAGTTTTAAAGCTTTGCTTATATCATTTATATTTACAAATCATTTGGAATTGCGTTTCATATATAGTTTAAGGTAAGGATACATTTTATTTATTTATTTTTCCCCAAGTAATAGTCAGTGGATCAACCCACTGGATGATCCCTCTTTTTCCTGTGTAGTCTTGGGCTACCTCTCGTATATCCTATATTTTATTTAATTTCATTGAATATTTTATTTTATTTTATTTAGACTTTCTTTCTAGACTGTTTTCTCTGTATTCTTAGACAGTTTTACATCATCTTAATTAGCATAGCTTCATAGTAAGTCTTTATATTTGATATATCTACTTTCTTACTATTCTTTAAAGTGTCTTGGCCATGTTGGCACTTAGCACTTAAATATATCTTTAAGAATAATTTATAGTTTTCATGAAAACACTGTTGAGATTTTTTGTAAACAGTTTTACTGAAGGGTAACATACAAACAGTAAAGTACAAACCTTAAGTGTATAACTCAATGACATTTCACAAATGGAACACATCGATATAATACTATTCAGATAAAGAAATAGAATATTACCAATATTCAATAAACCTCCATAATTTTCACAATAAGTAGCAACCCCTACAACATAACCACTGTTTTTACTGCTATCATCATTGATTAGTTTTGCTTATTTTTGAAACTTAATAGTATTTCACCTTTAAACACTCTATATGCTGTGGGTTTTTTGTAAATATCCTGTATCACATTAGGTAGTTCCTGTCTTTCATAGTTTGATGGAAGCTTTTCATGAACAGGTATTGATTGTGTAGAGTGCATCTTTTTTTTTAATTAATTTATTTTTTATTGAAGGATAATTGCTTTACATAATTTTGCTGTTCTCTGTCAAACCTCAACATGAATCAGCCATAGGTATACATATATCCCCTCCCTTTTGAAACTCCCTCTCATGTCCCTCCCCATCCCACCCCTCTAGGTTGATACAGAGCCCCTTTTTGAGTTTCCTGAGCCATACAGTAAATTCCCATTGGCTGTATATTTTACATATGGTAATGTAAGTTTCCATGTTACTCTTTCCATACATCTCACCCTCCCCTCCCCTCTCTCTGTGTCCATAAGTCTATTCTGTATGTCTGTTTCTCCATTGTTGCCCTATAAATAAATTCATCAGTACCATTTTTTTAGATTCCATATATATGTGTTAGAATACAGTATTTATCTTTCTCTCTCTGACTTACTTTACTCTGTATAATAGGTTCTAGGTTCATCCACCTCATTAGAACTGACTCAAATGCATTCCTTTTTATGGCTGAGTAATATTCCATTGTGTGTATATACCACAACTTCTTTATCCATTCATCTGTCGATGGACATCTAGGTTGCTTCCATGTTCTCCTGCTGCTGCTGCTAAGTCGCTTCAGTAGTGTCCGACTCTGTATGACTCCATAGACGGCAGCCCACCAGGCTCCCTCGTCCCTGGGATTTTCCAGGCAAGAACACTGGAGTGGGTTGCCATTTCCTTCTCCAATGCATGAAAGTGAAAAGTGAAAGTGAAGTCGCTCAGTCGTGTCCGACTCTTAGCGAACCCATGGACTGTAGCCCACTAGGCTCCTCCATCCATGGGATTTTCCAGGCAAGAACACTGGAGTGGGTTGCCATTTCCTTCTCCAGTGCGTGAAAGTGAAAAGTGAAAGTGAAGTCGCTCAGTCGTGTCCAACTCTTAGCGAACCCATGGACTGTAGCCCACTAGGCTCCTCCATCCATGGGATTTTCCAGGCAAGAGTACTGGAGTTGTAAATAGTGCTGCAGTGAACAATGGGATACATGTGTTACAGTGCATCTTTTACAGTGATGCAAAGGCTTTTCTTATGTATTCTGTTAGGTGGTTTATTACATTTATTGCTTTTCAATTATTAACTCAGTTTTGTACTTTTGAAATAAACCCAACTTCATGTTAATATTTTTTTTATTTTCATATTGCTGGATTCAATTTGATAATATTTTTGTCAGGATTCTTGCATCTGTATTTATGAGGGATATTGGGCTTTTCCTTTCTTGAATGTTTCATGTTAGATTTTGATATTGAGTTGATGTTGGTGTCCTAACTTGAATTACAAAATGTTCTCTTTTTCACTTTACTAGAAGAGTTTGTATAAGACTATTTCTTTCTTATTAAATACTGAATGCTTTCCTTCTTACATAAGGAACAAGTCAATTATATTCAACATTACACTGGAGATTCTAACTAGTACAATAAGGCAAGAAACAAATAAAATCATACTAATTAGAAATAAGGAAGTAAAACTCTTTTTATTCACAGAACCTGAGCATCCGTATAGAAAGCCTACTGAGTCTATGATGAAGCTCCTAGAAATAGTAAGTAAATTTAGCGGTGTTGCAAGATATAACATCAATTTACAAAACTCAATTATATATATAATGAATATTAGAGACAAATAATTAGAAATTGAAATTTAAGAGGACCATTTATAATAACATCAAAGCCTGTGTAATAATTAAGAATGAATTTGACAAAATGTGCCCCAGACTTGTACAGTGAAAAATACAAAACATACCAGAGTGAAATTATAAGACATATATAAGTGGACAGCTATCAGTTCTCCCCCAATTGATCTATTATGTAATCACAATAAAAATTCCAGGAGGCTGTATTTTCTAGATAAGTTCAAGCCAAGACTAGAATTTATAAGGAAATGCAAGGGAACTAAAAGAACAAAATCAAGTATAATAGAAAATAAAGTTGGACTTATACTACCCAATTTTGAGACATATTTATCAAGCTAAAAAATCAAGATGGTGGGTGTGGTGTTCACATGAAGACTGACAAATAATTGATAAAACAGAATAGAGTCCAGAAAAATACCCACTAGTATATGTCTCTTTACCTCATGAAATGTAGTGTAAGTCACTTTGTTCTTTTTAAAGAATTCTCTGTATAACCTTGCTCTTAGTATTAGCTTGTCAGTTTTACAAATAAATATTCAGTTAGAAATGTTTCTAGTTTCCCTTGCGATTTTCTTTTTGCCCCTTTAGTTATTAGGAGATATGTTTTTTACTTTTGAAATAAAGTGTTTTTCTCCTTGTATATCTTATTTTTATTCACTTCAAATATACTTCTATTATGGTCAGAGATAGTACTCTATAGTATTAGTGTATTTGGAAATTTATTGAGACTTGTTGTATGTCCCAGCATATAGTTTTGATGAACTTACTGTTGATATCTGAAAATAATATGTGATTTGCATATTGGCTTGAGTTTCCCTTAAATATCAGTATTAATTATGTCATTGTGGTTGGTAGTGTTCAGATCTTATGTATTTAGTGATTTTTATCCTTAGGTTTAAATCAGCTTTTCTGTCAGTTGCTGAGAGAAAATCTTACAGTATGATTGTTTTTCTCTTTAATTTTGTCAACATTTGCTTCATGTATTTTGAAGCTGTTTTACTAGGGGCATACGTATTTATAATTGTCATGTCTTTATAATTAATTGAGCCCTTTGCTGTTGTAAAATGTTACTTTTAACTATAATAATACTCTGTTGATTTGAAATCAAATTTTATGATGTTAATTTAATCAGTCTTTTTAATGGTTACATTTTCCTTGGTAGTATACCTTTTCCCATGGACAGAGGAGCTTGGTGGACTGCATGCAGTCCATGAGGTTGCAAAGAGTCAGACATGACTGAGCCACTTCACTTACACTTTATACCTTTTCCCATTCTGTAAATTTCCATCCATAGGTGTCTTAGTATTTAAAGTGTACATAGTTAGATACGGTTTCTATTCATTCTAGCAGTTTTCCTTTTCATCACAATGTTAATGCATTTAAATTTAATATGATTATTTATATGGTTTTGTTTAGGTGTACCATCTTAGCATTTGTATTCCATTTGTCCTGTTTTTTGGTTCCTCTGTTCCTAGTTCCTTCCTATTTTTCTGGGTTATTTGACTGTTTATATATATATATTTTAAAGTAGTTTTAAAATGTCACTTTTCTGTATTCTGGACTCCAGTGTTTCTGACAGCGTAACTGGGAATTTGTTTCCTTGTTACCAACAGTTAAATGTTATGTGTCAGTTTTGTCTGGATTTTTTCCCCTCAATATTTAACATTTGATATTAAGCATTTTTACTCTGATGTTCCCAAGTATGATTTTCATTGTGGTCATCCTTCTTGCAGTTTGATGAGCTTCTTGATTTCTGTAAATAATACTTTTTTTTTTTTTTTTTTACTGATTTGGGGAAATTTTTGACATTATTTTGTCAAACATTTTTCTGACCTCTCTCTTTTCCTTTTGAAGATTCCCATTTTACTTACCTAAGACTTTTCAACATTACCCTGAAGACTGATGAGTCTCTCTTCAGTTTTTAAAATCTTCCAATCTGTGTTCTTTGGTTATTTTATATTAATTTTTATTCAAGTTAACTGATATTTCTGTTATCTCCAATTTTTCTATAGGTCTTTTCTGTGAATTATTCTATAAATATTGTACATTTCAGTTCTGGAATTTTCATTTGATTCATTACTGTATTATGTATGTATCTGTGAAGTTTTCCTATTTAATCTTACAAGCACATTTTTTTTTTTCTTTTGGTCCCTATTATAATAGTTAAAGTAGATTCTTTAAAATCATTATACTTTTAATTATATCTTTTGGGTCTTCTTGGATTTAATTACATAGTGATTTTCCTTTGCTTTAAATACAGGTCATATATTAATGTTTTGTCTGTGTCTAACAATTTTGGATTATTTAATGTATATAGTAACAGATATTTTATAGAAATTCTGCTTTCTGACATGTTACAGTACTCATAAGTTCTGAAATTCTTCCCTCCAGCTGCCTCCCTTCCTCTCTTTCTCTCAGAATTTAAATAAGTTAACCACCAAGCCCTGATTTCCTTCAGATGGAAACAGTTAAATTGCTTTTAAGTTCTTTTAATCTTATCTGGTTGCTTAGAGTCTTTGCCGTGTGTCAATACTTTAGGTATCAGTCATAGTTTTGACTTTCACCCTTCTAGAATTTCCCTTCTTTCTAGCTACAGTGGTGGACTCAAACTTTGTCCTGAACTTCTTCAAGGCAGTAAAACTTAAAGTTACTATTGGAATTTTAGCCTCCCTACATCATGTCTAGTATCAGCCTCTCTTGGATAAAAATTCACAAAAATGAGGAACTTACTCAGAATATTCTGTTTTTCCAGTATCAGTTCTTGTTCAGATTCTTCCTGTATTTGATCATTCTCTGTTACCTTCAGATAGTTGTTTTTATATTTTGCTCAGAGTTGAAATAGTTTTATGCAGGAGATTAAACCTGATAGAAATCTACTCAGCTATTACTGTAAATGGAACTTCCCAGTCATTCACTTTTTAGAGTGTATTTTAACTAACTTACTTAACTTACTTCAGGGTGTATTTAATTTTTCACACAATGCAAGAAACTTAATACATTCTGACTCTTTTGTCTCACCTGTTTTGCTGTTGTTATCTTATATTTTAATCCTACATATATTCTTATTCTGTAAGACATTATTATTTAAAAAATCAGTATTCACTGAGAATTTTTATCCCTTTGGAAGCTCTTCATTCATTTCTGCAATTCTGTGTTTCCCCCTAGGATCTTTTGCCTTAAGCATTTTTTAAAAGTTACTTTTTTTTTTTTTTTAAGTGATGATCTGCTGACAGTGAGTTCCCTTGTTTTATATTTATTAGAGAATGCCTCTTGCCTTCATTTCTGACTGGTATTTTCGGGTGGTTAGAATTGCAGAATTTTTTTTTTTCTTTATTTTAAAGTTGATACTCCTTGTCTTCTGGCTTCCATATTTTGAGTTGAAAAGGCAGCTCTCTCTCCTTTGAAAGTAATGTATCCATTCTCTGAATGTTGTTGTTGTTTAGTGGCTAAGTTGTGTTTGACTCTTTTGTTACCCCATGGACTATAGTCCACCAGACTCCTCTCTGTCCATGGGATTTCCCAAGCAAGAATGGTGAAGTGGGTTGCTGTTTCCTACTCCAATTCTCTGATTAACTTTTCATGTTTTCTCTATTTTTGGTTTTCAGTGGTTTTAATATGTGTGCTGGTATTTCTGATTTTTTTGTGCTGTCAAGTTTATATAAAGTTTTTTCTTCCTGAATAGGGTTTTTTGAATTCTTGGAAAATTCCTGCTAAATACCTCTTCAAATATGACTTCTACATATTCTTTCTTTCTAGTTCTTGTGAGATTTCAGTTTCGTATTAGACCATTCCACCATGTGCTCTGTATCTTTGATGACTCTTTAGTATCTTCAAAGGTTTTTTTTTCCCTCTTTATATCGACCTTTAACTTTCTTCAGTTCGTTCATTCTCTCCTCTGTTATGGGTAGTCTGATGTTGTATCCATCTATTAAATTCTTGAATAGAATATATATTCAATTTTTGTTGGATGAAGTGTCCTAATTGTCTGTGAGATCTATTTGACTTGCAGTGTTTTTCAAGTCTTGCATTTTCTGCTTATCTTCTGTCTAGTTGTTCTACCCTTTATTATTTGCCTATTTCTTTCTTCAGTTCTGTTCATTTTTGCTTGACACATTTTGGGGCTCTGCTTTTAAATGCATATACATTTATAACTGGAATATCTTTTATTTAGAATATATTGGAATATTTTGTATCTTCTTAGAATATATTCTTATATTTATCATTTTTAAATGTCATCTTTATCTATAGTGACAATTTTTGTCTAAAGTCTTATTTTGTCTGATATAATTTAATTTCCTCTCCACGTTGAGATGTAAATAACATATAACATTGTATTAATTCAAAGTGTACAACATACTGATTTCCTGTCAAAATGTTTGCCACAATAAGTTTAGTTAACGTCTGTGACCTCACTCAGTTACAATTTATTTCTTTTGCTGAAAACAGTTCACCTGATACTATAACAACATTGTTAATTGGCTATACCCCAATACAAAATGTTTTTGGTGTTAAAAAAAAAAAGTCTCTCTTAAGCAAGTTACAGAAATAGGATGTTGTTAACTATAGTCACCATGCTGTATGTTGTATCCTTATTACATATTTATCTTAGAATTGGAAGTTTGTACTTTTTAATCACTTCACACTTTATCCCCAGCCCCTGCCACCAGTCTCTGGCAACTGCCTATCAGTTCTCTCTTTCTGTAAGTTTTTCTTAGGTTCCATTTCTTCATAATTCAGTCACGGAGAGTTGTATATTTCTAGGAATTTATCTGTTCCTTCTGAGTTGTCCTTTTTGGTGTATAAATTGTTCAGAGTCATCTCTCATGATCCTTTGTATTTCTGTGGTGTCAGTTGTAACATCTTGTCTTTCACTTCTAATTTTCTTATTTGAGTTCTCTTTTTTCTTGTTAAGTCTAGCAAAGTTTTATGAATTGGTTTATGCTTTTTAAGAAACAGCTCTTTGTTTCATTGATCTTCTTAGTTGTCCTTTTAATCTCTATTTCATTTGTTTCTGTTTTGATCTTTCTTTCTTCATTCTACTAACTTTGGGTTTAGGTTGTTCTTTTCTTCTATTCTTTGAGATATAAAGTTAGAATGTTCTTTAGAGCTGTTTTTTTTTTTTCTTAATATAGGTGTTTATCATTATGAACTTCCTTAAGACTGCTTTTGCTGCATCCCATACATTTTGTATACTGTATTTCCTTTTGTGTTTGTCTCAAGATATTTTAAATTTTTTATTTTGATTTATTTTTTAATCATTGGCTGCTCAGTATCATTTTGTTTATAATCTCCACATATTTTTGAATTTTCCAGTTTTTTGTTTATAATTTCTTGTTTTATACTATTACAATTGAAAAGGATGCTTGATATGATTTCACTCTTATAAAATTCATTAAGACTTGTTTTACGGCCTAACATAGGATCTATCCTGGGGAATTACACATGCCCTTAAGAAGACTATGCATTCTTGAATATGTATTCTTATGCTTTTGGCTGGAACCTTCTGTACATATGTGTAAGATTCCTCTGGTCTAATGTATCATTTAAGTTCAATGTTTCCCTTTGACTTTTTGTCTGGATCATGTATTCATTGTTGAAAGTAGGATATTGAATCTCATACTATTGTTCTGTTGGTATCTATTTCTCCCTTCAAATCTATCATTATTTCCTTTCCGTATTTAGGTCCTCCTATGTTGGGTGTATAAATACTAATAAGTGTTATATCTTTGTGTTGGATTGACCCCTTTATTATTGTATGATGACCTTCCTTTTCTCTTTTTCCAGGCTTTGGCTTCAAGTCTGTTTTGTCTAATATAAAGTATAGCTCCTCCTATACATTTTTGTTTCCATTTGCATGGAATTATCTTTTTCCATCCCTTCACATTCAGTCCATGTGTATCTTTAAATCTGAAGTGAATTTGAATGTCTGTTTCCCTCCCCAAGTTAGGGAAGTTTTCAGTCATTATGTCTTAAAATAATCTTTCTTCGCTTTTCTCTGTCTTTTCTCATTCTGGGATTCCTATAGTGTGAGTTTTGTTCCACTTAGTGGTGTCTCATAAGTTCCTTAAGCTATGTTCACTCTTTCTCATTCCTTTTTTTCCTTTTTCTCCTCTGATTTCCTGTCTCTGAGTTAGCTGATCATTTCGTTTACTTCATGTAGTTGTCCATTGACCCCCTCTACTCTATTTTTCAGTTCAGTTATATTCTTTAGCTCTGATTTGTTTGGTAAGTTCTTATATTTTTGCTTTGTTGAAAATTTTCCTTTGCTTTTGCATTGTTTTCTTTGTCGAACATCTTTACAGTCATTATTTTGACATCTTTATCAGGTAAATCACTTATCTCCATTTCACTAAAGTCTGTTTCTGGGGTTTTATATTGTCCTTTTGTTTGGAACATATACCTCATTTTTTTTTTGTTTTTGTTTTCTTGTTCTTTTCATTTTTCTTGACTCTTTATGTTAGTTTGCATGCATTTGATGAAATAGCCACTTCTTCTAGACAGAGGTGAAATCATGTAGAAGATGAAACTTATCCTTCCACTTGACCTTAGCTCTTGATTATCTCTCAAACTTTTATGATTGTCTAAACACATTTCTTCATTCTTAGTAGCTCCCAGTAGTTGGGAGTGTGCCAAGATCTGTCAGTGTCCCATAGGGGAGAATATCAGTCAGCACCCAGATGCACACTGATTGAAAGTCAGACTCTCAACCAGCAGCTTTTACATTATGCAAAGATACCTCTTTCAGGAAAGGACTGATAGAATGAAATTTTATTCTGCTCACTTTGTATTGAGCCCTCAAAGGACAGCCAGTTGAGAACTGTTTCTTGTTCTTACCACACACAAACAGACACATATGCAAACACATGTGAAATACAAGGACATTTTTCAAGGTGATAGATATGTTTATTAACTTGATTATGGTGATGGTATTGGGGTGAATGCCTATATCCAAACTTACTGAGAGACATATATATACATATATATCTCAAACGTGTAGTTTTTTCATAAATCAGTTATACTTCAATAAATCTCAAAATAAGAGATGAAAAAAAAAAAAAACATTTCTTGTTTGCTGCAGTCCTGTTGAACCCTTGGATACAAACCTCGCTGGCCACTAGTTAAGTGATAGAGAGGTGCATTCCATGGGCAGCGGCTGCAAAGCTCGGGCACCATATGGGTCCCTAAATCTTCTTTCAAAGAGAGATACTGGTGACCTGGATTAGGGCAGAGGGAGTGTGAAGATGGCACTAATTGGCCTAGGCTGGCTACTTGTACTCATGCGGCTGGAAAAGCCCAAGATGATTGTTATTGTGCTCAAGGTTCTGATGTGGGCAAAGTGTGATTTATGCAAGTGGTGTCTTATACTTGTGTAGCTGCAGATACCTTGGATAGCTTCAGTGTGGCTCCTGGCTTCAGCATGAGTTTAGGGCGGTGGTGCAAATGGGGTGGCTGCTATCATCAGCTAACTCAGAAACCTGTGGGACAAAGACTAATGAGATCTGAAAGGATCCATGATGAATCGTGGCCATTGGCTTCATCAGTGGTGACCTCTGCTAAGGTTGTCTGCAGAGCAGATCTCTGTGAACCACCCATCACTTTGCTGCCTATTTGTTAAAAGTAGCCCCTGCGTTTCTTTCTTGTTACTAGCTGGCTCAATATGTCTCAGCTTTGCTGGTCTGGGTGGGTTGAAACTGAAGTTGGACTTTGGTGTAATGACCCTAGAGGCTATTGAAGCTGGTTGTTCATGTGTCTCTTCTTTTCCTGGTGAGAGGAAATTTTTCCAGCTTGGAAGTTCCTTCTTGGTGCTGAATAATGCCAACATAGGATATGGAATGATGTGGACAAAATGAACTTATCTTTCTTTTCTTGTGCAATAATTCTGTTTTTTTTGTTGTTGTTGTTGTTGTTCCACTGTGTTGTTAAAACTTACTAAATGTACCGTAGTGACACCCCAGAGCTGTTTTTGCCCATGGAGACATGTTCAATAGCTGCTCTTCATGGGGAGACAGAGAAGCTAGGTTCTCCTATGTCACCTTTTTTTACCCCTTTTTAATACATGTGTTACTTCTTTTTAATACATGTGTTTTTGTGTAACAGGTTACTCCTATTATTAACAAGATTACTTTGCTGGAGTATTAATATCAAGGGACATGACAGTATTTCAGCCATGAAGTTTATATACATAAATGTTAGCTTATGATTTATATTATATATAGCTCAGCCATATTTCTCCTAAAGTTTAAACATGTTTTTCCTTTTCCTTTGGCATAGTTTTGAATGGACTCATTCTAAGCAATGGTTAGAGTATGGACCCTATCTTTGAAATTATGATTGTTAACAGAGAAGAATGACAAATAATAACTATTCATAAGAGTGGTTTTTCAAAGAGATTTATTTAGTCCTTTTTGCAATAAATATTAATATTTTACCTATAAATTTAAATAAGTTGCATTTTAGAATTCTAATGTGATGTATTTTATATGTATATGGAGTATATATGTTCCTTTAGTCTCTCATATTGGTCGATATTTCTCAGAATCTGACCTAGACTTTCCTAAATCTGCTTTGATTTAATTAAAAAGTGCAGTTTGTTGTTTTCTTAAGTTTGATCATTAGATTCATCAGTGGGATAGTTAAGACCAATATTGTTAATTATACTTGTGCATATATATATATATATAACATATTTATATATTTTTCATAAATATTAGGTGTTAGAATGGCATATAGTATATGGGTACAGCTGTCAAATAAATGTTTTCAGGATTGGTCAGGATAGTATTTGTATTCAACTTTGAGGAAATTCAGGTTGAGACATAGAAAGGAAAAGTTCAAAATAATTTTTCTCTCCCTTATATAATTGGAGTTTGAAAGAGAGGTGGATGGATATTAGTTAGATATTGTTCAACATGTTTCTCTGAATGAGAATTTTTATGTAGTTAATGAAATGACCTTAAAATATATACATTTTACAGAACTATAGAATAGTGACTCTTCCATTATTTGAAAGACTAGTGTAGATGTTTAAAAATCAGATTTTTGAAATGAAAGCTGATTTTTCATGTATTAAGGACATTTTCTTTAAAATTTTATTGCAAATGCAATAATCATACTATTAGCCAGAACTCTCTATTAATTGATATATCTAAACTTACTTTACAAATATTTACTGATATCCTACCGTGTTTGGGCACTGATAGTTCTTCACCAAGAAAACTTTAGGGGACAAAATAAGATATTTGCACTCATGGAGCATACATTCAGGCCAGAGAGTCACCACCATCAAACAAATAAACATATGTTACATGGTAATAATTATTCTGAAGAAAAACAATGCAATGTGAAACACATCGTGATTGAGAGTGGTGTTGCTTTTTTATATATGATAGCATATTCAAAAGCAGAGACATTACTTTGCCAACTAAGGTTCGTCTAGTCAAGGCTATGGTTTTTCCAGTGGTCATGTGAGAGTTGGTCTGTGAAGTTGGACTGTGAAGTTGGATGTGAGAGTTGGACTGTGAAGAGGGCTAAGCACTGAAGAATTGGTGCTTTTGAACTGTGGTGTTGGAGAAGACTCTTGAGAGTCCCTTGGACTGCAAGGAGATCCAGCCAGTCCATTCTGAAGGAGATCAGCCCTGGGATTTCTATGGAAGGAATGATGCTAAAGCTGAAACTCTAATACTTTGGCCACCTCATGCAAAGACTTGATTCACTGGAAAGGACTCTGATGCTGGGAGGGATTGGGGGCAGGAGGAGAAGGGGACTACAGAGGATGAGATGGCTGGATGGCATCACTAACTCGATGGATGTGAGTCTGAGTGAACTCCAGGAGTTGGTGATGGACAGGGAGGCCTGGCATGCTGCAATTCATGGGGTCACAAAGAGTCGGACACGACTGAGTGACTGAACTGAACTGAACTGAACTGAAGAGAAAGCTTGGAAGAAAAGTTATGACCAACCTAGATAGCATATTGAAAAGCAGAGACATTACTTTGCCTGTCTGTCTAGTCAAGGCTAGAGACATTACTTTGTCTGTCTGTCTAGTCAAGGCTATGGTTTTTCTAGTAGTCATGTATGGATGTGAGAGTTGGACTATAAAGAAAGCTGAGTGTCGAAGAATAGATGCTTTTGAACTGTGGTGTTGGAGAAGACTCTTGAGAGTCCCTTGGACTGCGAGGAGATCCAACCAGTCCATCCTAAAGGAGATCAGTCCTGGGTGTTCATTGGAAGGACTGATGTTGAAGCTGAAGCTCCAATACTTTGGCCACCTGATGTGAAGAGCTGACTCATTTGAAAAGACCCTGATGCTTGGAAGGATTGAAGATGAGAGAAGAAGGGCACGACAGAGGATGAGATGGTTGGATGGCATCATCGATTCAATGGACATGAGTTTGAGTAAACTCCGGGAGTTGGTGATGGACAGGGAGGCCTGGCATGCTACAGTCCATAGGGTTGCAAAGAGTCGGACACGACTGAGCGACTGAACTGAACTAAAGAGAAAGCTATGCTTGTCAGGTGACTCCTGAGAAGATAACTAGGAGTGAATTATTTAGATATATGAAGAAGAGCATTCCAAGTGGAGGGATCAATAGATGCCAAGCTCATGAAGTAGGAGTTTGCCTAGCAGGGAGGCCATCCCTGTGGCTAGATCCAGGAGAGCTGCGGCAAAGTGGATGAACGAATTGACCTCAGAGGGGTAGATACAGGATCAGGTGTTCTGTGGTCTTGTTCAGCCTGCATAAGCAGGGTTTTAGTCTGAGTGAGGTGGTGTGTTTTAAATAGAAGAGCAACATGGAACCTATTGGAATGTTTTAGTCAGGTGGGTAATAAGTCTTAAGTTTATGTTTTAAAGGGATCACCCTGACTGCAATGCAGAAAAGAGACTATTGGAAAGCAAAACTTGGAGCAGGGAGACAAGTTTAAGAGGCAGTTGTAATAGTCCAGGTGAAACTCAGTGAGTACTTAGAATAGGTTGTGAGATGTAGTTTGATTTTGGAAATAATTCAGAGGTAGAACCTGTAAGAATTGAAGATGGCTTAGATATGCTGGAGTGCTGTGATTCATGGGGTTGCAAAGAGTCAGGCACAACTGAGCAACTGAACTGAACTGAACTAGATATGAACTATGAGAAGGAGGAAAGAATTAAAAATTAATTCAAGATTTTCAGGTCTAATCATCTGAGCTAATAGTTTTGCCAATTTCTGAGGCAAAAAGGAACACTCTAGCATTTTTCCCAGCAGGAAGGAAGAGGACACTGAAGGTATATATAGAGAAGTGGGAGCCTTGAAGTAGAGAAATAGGAATGGAGAGAAATAGATGACTCAGAATGTCTCTCAATTAGTAACATACCCTTTCTCATGTCAGTACTATAACTCTTTTTCAGGATTTAGTCCATCTAGACTCATCTCTTTATCCATCCATCCATCCTCCCATCTATTCATTCATTTAGTATTCAATTATATAGTTAAAAATTATTAAACTCCTACTGGATTCTCAGTACTAGATTTAGTATGAAGGGATACAAAGATGAATAAGGCAGTCTGCATTTATGAATCTCATTAATGAGTATGCAGACAGGAAAATAATTATTATGAAGTGTGTTATTATGGAAGCATGAACAAAGCATAAGCTTTGTAGAAACAAGTTTTGTAAGGGAGCATGTGTATGCAGAGGAGGAGGAATGCCAGACTTTTCAGAGAAAGTGGAATATGTCAGTTTGAAATTTAAGAGGTTCTAGCTTCTTGTTGGAGAAGGCAATGGCAGCCCACTCCAGTGCTCTTGCCTGGAAAATCCCATGGATGGAGGAGCCTGGTAGGCTGCAGTCCATGGGGTCGCTAAGAGTCGGACACGACTGAGTGACTTCACTTTCACTTTTGACTTTGATGCATTGGAGAAGGAAATGGCAACCCACTCCAGTGTTCTTGCCTGGAGAATCCCAGGGACGGGGGAGCCTGGTGGGCTGCCGTCTGTGAGGTCGCACAGAGTCGGACATGACTGAAGTGACTTAGCAGCAGCAGCAGCAGCTTCTTGTTAGGAGTGAATTAGCATAGTGTCTGCCAGAGGGGACAAAGTTTGTGGTGTATCTTGGATATTGAGAATAGTCTAGGTAAGTGGTAGAATCACTTGGAGTTGGAGGGGTTGGGGTGTTGTAAAATAGTTTCTGCTATAATAGGTTTGGACTGGGGTCTTTTACATTCTAAGATAGTCCTGTTGTAGCTGGTCCAGGGATCACCCTTTGATCAAGAAAAGACTAAATGGGCAAGTGGATTATACAGTTGAGAAAAAGTAGTAGTATTTTAATTTTGCCATTTTTTTGTATCCTTAATTTTTTTCAAATGCTTTTAGTAGTACTTTCCAGTTTATGATTTTAGGGGACTTCCCAGGTAATTCAGTGTAAAGACTCCGCCTGCCAGTGCAGGAGATGCAGGAGATGTGGGTTCAGTTCCTGGATTGGGAAGACCTGCTGGAGGAGGAAATGGTAACCCACTCCAGTATTCTTGCCTGGAAAATCCCATGGACAGAGGTGCCTGGTGTACTACAGTCCTTGGGGTCATGAAGAGTTGACTGTCGACTAAGCGTGCACACATGTACACAGTAGTATGTAGCAACCTAAATTCTCAAATCTAGGTCCCTTATCTATGTTACTTTGAACAATTTATTTAACTTTTCTAAGTCTCAGTTTTATCATTTGAAGAATGACATTTTAATAGTACCTACCTCATAGCAGTTTTATGAAGACTATAGGAGGTGATGCATGATGGACATTTAGAGCAGTTCAATGTTACCTCTTCTAAAAACACTTTTTATGTTAGCAAATTTGAGGGTATTTTTTCTGTATTGGTGGTGATTTATTCTCTTTTTCCTGATCTCACTTATAATCTGAATTATTGGTGAGCCAACTCTCAGTCTTTGCCAGAGAAAAGGACAAAGCTAATTGGTTCATATGGGATTGAACCTGTGACCTTTGATTTCTTAGCACACTGCTCTTAAAACTAGCTGAATATGGAATGACTGTCTATTCTCATCTCAGAGTGATTGTTTATCTTTTCCATGCAGAAGTACTGTTTCTTGCCTTAGAGGAATATATTGCAGTAGAGGACAAAGAAGAAACCTAAGCCTTAAAATTACTCTGTTTATCTGTGAATGAGATATACACCATGTGGCTAACAGCATAGGATTGTGAATTTTAACCAGAGGCTTGTTAATTGTTATTTCTTTTCACAGATACTCTGTTCCTTCTTTTCCTAGGTGATAGAGAATTGTCTTTTTGTATGTTGTTTTACCTTGTGTTCTCACTTTCTTTTCAAAAAAATTTATTACTAAATATTTGAAATCTACCAATGAATAAAGGTAATATCTGTGTACCCACCAGTAACTATCACCAGCAGCCTTGATGGTACCTATATGCTACTCTCTGATCCCATCTAGCTTCTTTTCTTGGACTTGTGTGATTAATCCCTGACTGTTGAAACTATGTTTTGTTAAATAATATAAATGTTTATAAATCATATATTATTTCTGCAGCTTTTATTTAAATTTTTAGGCATATCATAGTCTAAGTGTATCATGCTTTTCAACTAGATTTTTTCTTTGAATTTTATTTTTGTAACGTTAAGTCATTGTTCTTGAGTGTAGCAATAATTTTTTTTTTCTTTTTTGTGCAACACTCTGTTGTATGAATAAACTACAATTTATTTATCCACACTTTTTGTCAATGAACATTAAAAAATTTTTTTAACTATAGGAATGTTTACACACTGGTGCTATGAACTTTGTAGTATATGTCTCCTGACACATATATGCAAAACTTACTCTAGGGTGTACTGCTAAGGGTGAAGTCACCAATCATGAAATGTAAATATTCAACAAGAGAATGCCAAATTATTTGCCAGAATAGCTGTCTTAAGTTACAGATTTCTTGCTTAGATTCTTAAAAAAAAGGAACACATCTCATTTGATTTCATTTTGTATTTCTTTGATTTCTAATGAGCTAGAGCTTCCTATACTTACATTATGTGAAATACTTGTTTGTGTTCTTTGCCATTTTTTCTATTAGAATATTTATCTCTTTTTTGAAATTCTTTATTTTGGATACTAATCTTTTGTTAGTTATTATATGCTTCTGTATTACATAAAACCAAATCTCTGAGGCTTAACATTTTTTGTTTCTTATTTATATTAACAGTTCAGTGCAAGTATTACTTGGATTTTCAGTTTCCAAGCAGTGATTTAGTCTCCTTTTGTCTTTTCGATCCACTAGCTTTTAAATTGTCTCCCAAAGTTGTCTGGAAGTTAGCTCTACTCCAGCCAGCAAGAAGGGGGAAAGGTTCAAAGAATCACATTTAGGAAGTTTTTATGTATAAGACTTAGAAGTGGTACATATCATTTCTTTTGGCATGTAAGGCAATGGCACCCCACTCCAGTACTCTTGCTTGGAAAATCCCATGGACGGAGGAGCCTGTTAGGCTGCAATCCATGGGGTCGCTAAGAGTCGGACACGACTGAGCGACTTCACTTTCACTTTTCACTTTCATGCATTGGAGAAGGAAATGGCAACCCACTCCAGTGTTCTTGCCTGGAGAATCCCAGGGACGGGGGAGCCTGGTGGGCTGCCGTCTGTGAGGTCGCACAGAGTCGGACACGACTGAAGTGACTTAGCATAGCATAGCATGGCATATGGCCACATGTTATCTAACTGCAAAAAAGATTTGGAAATATATGCCCTGAAATATTGGGAGATATGTGTCCATTTCCAAAAAGAGGAAATAAGCTTGGAGATCAACCAACAATCTCAGCTATCAGTTATAATTGTTGCAAATATCTTGTTTATAACTTTTCACTTCTGTGGTATCTTTTGAATAATGAAGTTATTCATTTTAATATCATTGAATTTCTCAATAGTTTCAACTTTGGTGCTTATTGTATCTTTTTAAATTAATCCTATATTATCTTCAACTCATGAAGATGGTTTTCTGTATTTTCATCTAAAAGTCTTATAGCTTTGACTTTTACATATGAGTCTTTATCTGGTATTGATTTTTTGCTTGTTGTGAAGAAGATAATGCAATATAATTTTTTAAAAATCTGGATATCTGTATCAGTAATATGCATTGTGCTGATAGTGACTCCATTTCTCAGTGATATATAGTGCAGTCTCTGACAATTATCATTGCGTGTGTATATGGGTTCATATTTAAGTGGATCAGCAGTTAGAACTGTACATGGAAAAACTGACTGGTTCAAAATTGAGAAAGGAGTATGACAAGGCTGTATATTGGTACTCTGCTTATTTAACTTATATGCAGAGTATATTATGTGAAATGCCAGGCTGGATGTATCACAAGCTGGAATTAAGATTGCTGGGAGAAAGATCAACAACCTCAGATATACAGATGCTACCACTCTAATGGTAGAAAATGAAGAGGAACTAAAGAGCCTCTTGATGGGGGCAAAAGAGAAAAGTGAAAAAGCTGGCTTGAAACTCTACATTCAAAAAACTAAAATCATAGCATCCAGTCCCATCACTTCCTGGGAAATAGAAGGGGAAGAGTGGAGGCACTGACAAAATTTATTTTCTTGGGCTCCAGAATCTCTGTGGAAGGTGATTGCAGCCATGAAGTTAAATCTTGCTTGCTCCTTGGAAGGAAAGCTATGAGAAACCTAGACAGTGTATAAAAAGCAGAGACATCACTTTGTTGGCAAGGGCCATATGGTCAGAGCTGTGGACTTTTCTAGTAGTTATGTATGGATGTGAGAGTTGGACTATAAAGAAAGTTGAGCACCGAAGAATTGATGCTGTCAAATTGTGGTGCTAGAAGACTCTTGAGACTCCCTTGAACAGCAAGGAGATCACACGAATCAGTCCTGAAGGAAATCAGTCCTGAATATTCTTTGGAAGGACTGATACTGAAGCTGAAGCTCCAATACTTTGGCAACCTGATGCAAAGAGCCAACTCATTGGAAGAGACTCTGACGCTGGGAAAGATTGAAGGCTAAAGGAGAAGGGGTGTGACAGAAGGTGAGATGTTTAGATAGTATAACCAACTCAATGGACTTGAATTGGAGCAAACTCCAGGAGACAGTGAAGGACAGGAGCCGGACGTGCTGCAGTCCTTGGGGTCATAGAGAGTTGTACACAGCTTAGCAACTGAACAACAAATTTGCATTGGGTGATTTTTTTTTTTAAATCTCTTAAAGAACAACTTTGTATTTATTATTGTAGCTTTATATACTGTGCTGGGTCTTTATTGCTCTAGTTGTGAGCAGGGGCTACTCCTCCTTGTAGTGTGATGCCTTCTCATTGTGATGGCATCTCATATTGTGGAGCACAGGCTCTAGGCATGTAGGCTTCAGTGGTTGTGGCATGTAGGCTCAGTAGCTTTGACTCATGGGCTCCAGAGTGCAGACCCCATAGTTGTGGAGCAGGGGATCAGTTGATCTGCAACATGTGGGATCTTCCCGGACCAGAGATCACACTTGTGTCCCTTGCATTGGCAGGTGGATTCTTAACCACTGGACGACCTAGGAAGTCCCATTAAGGTCTTACATCTCATTATTCAGTTCAGTTCAGTCGCTCAGTAGTGTCCGACTCGTTGCGACCCCATGAATTGCAGCATGCCACGCCTCCCTGTCCATCACCAACTCCCGGAGTTCACTCAAACTCACGTGCATCGAGTCAGTGATGCCATCCAGCCATCTCATTCTCTGTCGTCCCCTTCTCCTCTTGCCCCCAATCCCTCCCAGCATCAGAGTCTTTTCCAATGAGTCAGCTCTTCGCATGAGGTGCCCAAAGTACTGGAGTTTCAGCTTTAGCGTCATTCCTTCCAAAGAAATCCCAGGGCTGATCTCCTTCAGAATGGACTGGTTGGATCTCCTTGCAGTCCAAGGGACTCTCAGGAGTCTTCTCCAACATCACAGTTCAAAAGCATCAATTCTTCGGCACTCAGCTTTCTTCACAGTCCAACTCTCACATCCATACATGACCACTGGAAAAACCATAGCCTTGACTAGGCGGACCTTTGTTGGCAAAGGAATGTCTCTGCTTTTGAATATGCTATCTAGGTTGGTCATAACTTTCCTTCCAAGGAGTAAGCGTCTTTTAATTTCATGGCTGCAGTCACCATCTGCACTGATTTTGGAGCCCCCCAAAATAAAGTCTGACACTGTTTCCACTGTTTCCCCATCTTATTTCCCATGAAGTGATGGGACCAGATGCCATGATCTTCGTTTTCTGAATGTTGAGCTTTAAGCCAACTTTTTCACTCTCCTCTCACTTTCATCAAGAGGCTTTTTAGTTCCTCTTCACTTTCTGCCATAAGTGTGGTGTCATCTGCATGTCTGAGGTTATTGATATTTCTCCCAGCAATCTTGATTTCAGCTTGTGCTTCTTGCAGCCCAGCGTTTCTCATGATGTACTCTGCATATAAGTTAAATAAGTAGGGTGACAATATACAGCCTTGACATACTCCTTTTCCTATATTAGATAGGTAATATTTAAGGTATTTTATTAAATTCTAAGTAGCTTACATTTTTGTTGCTGTTTTAGCTACTTGCATTTTTATTAGGTTTTATGTTTCTGTATATAGCAATGCAGTTGACTTTCTTTAACTTATTTCTAGCTACCCTGATAATCTCTTAATAATTCTAAAATTTTTCTAGATCCTCTGAGCTTTCTGTGGAGATAGTCTGTAATGATGGCAGTTTGTGTTTTCCTTGAAATTCCTAATTTGTTATATTGATACTTATTTATATATTTTATATATTTATTTATACATTTTATATATATTTTGTGTATTTATTTATTTATACATTTTACCATACAAAATTTCAATATAAGTAAAGTGGTTTAAGTGGGTGTCCTTATCGTGTTTCTAATTTTAAAGGGAATATTTTGCCATGGGCTATGAAGTTAGTTGTAAGTTTCTTATGGATACCCTTTTATCAGATTAAAGAATCTGATAAACTAATATTATAAATGGTGATAAATTGTATTGAATATGTTATCTTTTGATATCTGGGACATTTATAACCTTTTATATATTGCTTTATTTGTCTTATTAATACTTGTTTTTTAAATCTCTATTTATGGCTGAAATCGATCTATTATATGACTTTTTGTACTATCTTTATCTGGTTTTGGTAATAAGATAACCTTCATCAATGAGTTATTGGGTTAAAAAAAAAGAATTGGAAAATTGGGCTATTACCGTGACAAAATTATAGAGAATATAGTACAGAAATTCAGCCTGATGGAGAATATGAAAGAGGTGAGTGGACGTAGGAGAGAGAGTGAGAGTCTAATTGTAAAAGATGAGATAGAAAATAGAGGGGTCTCAATAAACTCTTCAGCTCTGTTTGGTTTGTTTTGTTTTTTTTTCCCAAATCTACCTGGTCATTTTGACTTTAACTCTACAACCTTCTTACTGCTTCACTTTCTTGGTTTTTAATTTTTTCTTTTTCGAAATAGTTCATCACTAGCATGAGAATGGACTTCCCTGGTGGCTCAGTCAGTAAAGAATCCACCTACAATATGCAAGACCTGGGTTTGATCCCTGGGTCAGGAAGATACCCTGGAGGAGGGCATGGCAACCCACACCAGTATTCTTGCCTGAGCAATCTCATGGACAGAGGAGCTTGGAGGGCTACAGACCATGGGGCCACAAAGAGTCAGACACGATTGAGCAATTGAGCACAACACAAACATTTGAAAACATTTTCATGTTTGCCTAATAGTTTAATGTAGGAATGAATGTGCCATTTTTTAACCTAAATATTTCCCTCCTCTGGACCATTTAACTTATTTCAATATATTTTTTTCTATTTCCACTGATTTTATGCTATGATGACCATTTTCATTCATCTATCTATATTCTTATCACTTGTTTCTGTAGGATAAATTCTTTTTTGTTGTTGTTGTTGCTTCATACTTTATTATTATTTTTACAATATTGTATGGGTTTTGCCATACATTGACATGAATCTGCCATAGGTGTACATGTGTTCCCCATCCTGAACCCCCCTCCCATCTCCCTCCCCATCCCATCCCTCTGGGTCATCCCAGTGCACCAGCCCTGAGCACCCTGTATCATGCATCAAACCTGGACTGGCGATTCGTTTCATATATGATATTATACATGTTTCAGTGCCAGTCTCCCACATCATCCCACCCTCGCCCTCTCCCACAGAGTCCAAAAGACTGTTCTATACATCTGTGTCTCTTTTGTTGTCTTGCATACAGGGTTATCATTACTATCTTTCTAAATTCCATATATATGCGTTAGTATAACTGTATTGGAAAATCTGTATGTAAAAGATAATGAACCTCAGGATTGTGAATATATACCATGCATGCTGTTACATTGCAGAAAGATTATGCCAAATTTTCTTTTCAGTGTATGAGAATGCCCACTTCTAGTAACCTTGCAAGCTTTATTATAATCTAAAAACAGCTTTGGTGATTCATTCTTTTCTTTTTCATCTCTGGAAACTAGTGAGGTTTTTCACTTTCAGTCTTTGCTTGGTTTTATTGTGAATGTTCTTTTTCATCTCTGGAAACTAGTGAGGTTTTTCACTTTCAGGCTTTGCTTGGTTTTATTGTGAATGTTCTATCAGTTTGTGTATTTATTTTTTTTAAAGTATATACATATTATGTATATTTATATACATATAATTTATTTATATAATATAACCTCTTTGATATATACTTAGGAAATAAACTCAGTGTAATATTTATCACAGATATTTTCACAGTTTATTGTTTGTCTAGTTCATTAACTATTTCTAGACCTTCTAGACTTAATTCCAAGATAATTATTGAAACCTTTTTCTGAACCTTTTATCTTAAGATTGAGATGTATACCTTTTTTGGTGCATTACCAGGTATTAAACTTCATTGTTTTCCTTGTCTGTCTCCCCTCTGAACTGTGAGCTCCTTGAAGAGAAGAAAAGTTGGTGTCTTATGCTCTTATCCTTACTGTCTTTGCCAGTAATTGATATTTTGACTTTGAGAAATGCT
Source organism: Bos indicus x Bos taurus (assembly GCF_003369695.1). Classification (NCBI taxonomy): domain Eukaryota; kingdom Metazoa; phylum Chordata; class Mammalia; order Artiodactyla; family Bovidae; genus Bos; species Bos indicus x Bos taurus. The sequence goes on along the minus strand of NC_040083.1, from coordinate 26,799,478 downwards.
TTTTAAATGAACACATGAAAAAGTGTATATCCTGGTTCCATAACCATTTAGCCTGTCCCACAGTGTATTCTTTGACACAGCAAG